>NW_027515000.1:425000-725000 GCF_048772815.1 Callospermophilus lateralis | reverse complement strand
GAACTCTGACAAGCATCACACTAATGGGAGTTTACATTTTTTTTTTTTTTGCTAGCCCCAACATCAAAATTTATGAGGACCATTAGAGCCTCAGAGAGGGTCATTGTCTGGCCACAGAAGGCCAATATTTATGAGGTGTGACAAAGTTTCAGAGAGGGCTGCTATCTGGTCAGAGAGCCATGCACGGGTGAGTTTAAGGCACGGGCAGTCATTCCAAGCAGGTTCAGAATTTGCAGTAATTTACAGTAAAGCCAAAATGATTTTTTCATGGTTTTGTTGCAAGATGGCTCCCAATTTTAATAAAAGATAAGGTTGGGTCTATCATTCCCCCCTTTTCTTATGTGTCCCTTTGTAATCCTTGATAGGTTAGTGGAAAAGCACTGAGGAAATTTTAATCCCTCAGTTAACAGTCTCCAAATTTTTAGAACTCACCGAAAACCAGTCTCCCTGATATTACCTGACTTAATTAATTACTTATATTGATAGTCTATTTATTTTGGGCTCCATTGGTGTAAGTGGAGAGTCGTCTCTCATTTTGCCTTCTTCTCAGCTGAGAGAGGGTGACATGAGTGTGCATGGCGTGAGAGACATGAGTTGCCTTTTTGAAGTCAGTTGAGGAATATGAGTTGCCTTTTAGAAGTCAGTTCTTTTTGAAGTCTTGTTGAGGAAGAACAGGTTGTAAAGTCATCTGGGGATGGGTTCTTCTATGAGAGAAACAAAAAACATGAGTATTGAATAAATGTTGCAGTAGCTGGATCATGTCACTGTATGAAGTACCCTCACCAGTCTTTAATATCCCCAATTATCAGGACAGTCAACTTAATATTTAACTTTAAGTGTTACAGTTGTTCCTCCCAATAATATACAGTTTAATAATTTAATGTCATCTGATTTTGCAAAATCCTTTCAGTAGTATGACCTCTGTGTCTAATAGAGAAACATTTAATACTGTTACTCAGGGCTGGATAATCGTACTAGCAAACACCAAGCCTACCTGTAGGTTAGGAATATCTGTAGGCCTTAAACTAAAAACTTCTGCCTCTGGCAGCTCCTCTTGATAGTCTTTGTAGCCAACAGTTTTACTTATTTTGGGAGGCTAACATAAAGTGTATACCTTAAAATATTATTATTATTATTATTATTATTATTATTATTATTATTATTTAAAATGCCCAGGAATGGCTGTATTTTGGTTTTAACTGTCTTTGCTAAGTGTTTAAGATGAAGCAGTCAAATGACTTTTGTTTCTATCTATTGTTAGCAGTCAGCTGAGCTTTTATGGGAGTCATTCCTTGGGAAACTTGAGAGCAGCTTCTCAGTTCTGCTAGTGCAATTTGAGCTAGGTGGGTTCAGGTCTTGCTTGACCATGTGGCTTCCCTCAGAAGCATCAGGGATGTCTCCCTTTCCTGATGACTCTCCTCTTTGTAGCAAATGCACTGATTGGCTTTCTGTTCTCCAGTGGTCTCATTAATCTCCCTGATCGGGAGGTTATGTGGCCCAGAGTTGCAAAGCTCATAGAGAAGTCCCCTGTTCCCTGGATTCAGACTGACTCAAAGGGCAAGAGTCAAATATTGTTTTTTTTTGGCCCTTTTCATTTAACTTTAATTTTCAATCCTAATCTGAAACAACCAGCAAATAAATTTTAACAGCCATATATTAAGAGTACTGCACTTTAATGTCTATAAGTTTATAATTATTTATATTTTATTAATTGGGATCTTATTATTCTGTCTGTCTTGTAGTTGATGACTTATTTTCTTAAATTAACCCATGTTGTGTTCTTAAAGCAACACTTCTGTAAAACACCAACAGGGAATCTTTAGATCACTTAAAAAGAAATTAAAAAATAAAATTTTTTAACAAGAGTAAAAATACTTAGTTCATGTAATAGCTACCCTGAATTTTTTGGTGAGTTATATTTTATATCACCTTTTTGAGATCCTAGTAATCTTGACAGAAAAAAAAAATTTGAACATAACTTTAAATGAAATAAAATCTGACCTACTGCTTTCGTAGTCATTCTCACATGTAGTAAGATGGGACAAAGAGTCTTATCTCAGGTAAGCAGGGCTCCTTATAAATCTTAAATGCTTTAGTTCTCAAGCTGATCTTTTTTTTAAATATCATTTTACAAAGTTTACATAAATTGTTTGAGGTCACATGAACATTAGCTCACACCATATGATATCACATTTAAAACATGAATTAAAGTACGGCTGAAAGATTTTAACCTTTACATAGATTAGGGTCTCATTAACTTAAAAATACATTTAAATTGTTCCACAATGTAAAAAGTAACATAAAACTTTACATATATTATTGATAACAGGTAAATAAATCCCCAATATATATTTTATTTACCATACAACTTCAGAACACCTGCTTGATATAATGCTCTTTTAAAGTTTCTACCTTATAGAGTTGTATAACTGGAAAATATGAGCACATTAATAGCATCACAATTGCATTGAAGTTTCTACATTAACCAAGTTTAGCTTTTAAAGAAATGGCAGTACAGTGCTCTAAAATAACAGTTCTTATTTAAACATTTGTTTAATTTTTATGGTTGCTTGCTTTAGAAAATTTAAATCTTAATAAACTTAATGTTATGGGTAAACTTATGTTTAAGAAATTTTTGTCTCTTTTACACATGACTGATTTTTACAATCTTATACAGACTTTAGTACAAACTTATACAGACCTTAGTATATCAATCAGATATCAAACAAAAGTACTCATGAATGAGTAATCCCATATCAAATTTACTTTACTTATTTATCAAAATATTAGACAAATTTTTTGAACACTGTAAACCATTTTTTTGATTGAAAGAAAAGTCCTGGAACAAAGGCATATTAGACCTTTTGTAGACATTAATAGTTTATTAGATTTTTGAACACCTAGAAAAACTTGTAAGCTTAAATTTAAAGACATTTATATTTATCTGTTTACCCAATTTAAATTGAAACATTTAAATCACGTGAATTAAAGATCTTTGGATCCACATTTTAAAATTGTTTTTATGAGTTCTTTTTAATATGAGTGCTCCTTATATAAGTTAATTTGTGTATCATATATATGATATATGGATATATATATATATATATATATATATATATATATATATATAGACATACAACACATAACAAATTGTGCACACATAATAAAAGTGAAGGCCTTGTAGCTTTTCACAGGTGAAATCTCCATTGCAATGATTTAAAAATTCCACAGTTGGTCAAAGATATTACTGATCAGAAAAACATTAACCTAGGTCTGTAGGAGCAAAATCATGAGCTCAAAAAATAAATAAAGAACCTAAGGAAAAAATTATGAGTCCTAGAAAAATGACTGGCCAGTAATTGGTAAATACCATACAATTTACCTTTTTTTTCCCTTAGGCCTCAAATAAGTCTCCTACTAAGCTTACAGGCTTCTTTCATTTGCATTTCAAAATAAGTCCTGGCTGAGGTCTGGAAGAAGAAGGAAAAAAGGCTATTCTGAGCAGAAACCTTAGGCCTAAGGTATTTTAACCATAATTTTCATGTTAGGATGTTGAAAATTATGATACAAGTTTAAGATACAATTCACAAAATTTTATATCTTTACAAGTTGTTTTGTCAACAGATATCATACTATGATTTAGTATCCTTGTCCAAATTAATGCACTGGTACACACAGTGACATTTTCCCAGGCTACCTAATTTAAAATTGGTGAAAAAAAGACTGAATGATTGGGAAGTTACTTGCCAACTTGGAAGTAGAGTTCTTTATTTTCCATCCTAAGTATTTAAGTTCTCTGGCATGAATTATCTGAAACCATGAACTAAACAAATACCTAAACCCGACTTTTAACTGCAAGATTGTGGAATGCTTCAAAAACCCATTCAGATACCAGATTGGTACAATGAAACATCATCATTTAGACACATATTCAGCTAAGATCATTTCCAAGAAACAATTTATAATATTAACACATTATTGCACATGTCTTAAAGGGCTAGAAAAAAGGCACAAGACAGACAGAAATGAACTCCAGACAATGGCTGACAGACAGAACCCTTTAAAACAGAGCAAATAAGAGAAAAATCTCCTTCTCCAGTGGCACCACAGATGTCCCCACAAGGGGACCAAATGTTTTCACAGAGGAGCTACCTGAAATATAAAATAAAGTGTCTCCATGGCGACTTTACTGCATTTAGTGTCCCCTTTTTGTTTTTCTCTTTTTTTAAGAAGACAGAGGTGGCATTATCCTTGCAGTGCAGGGAACAAAGGAGGGAATTCCCTGAAGCAACAGGGCTTCGGCAGATACTGGGAGATACTCAGTTCTTCATTCCCCAGCAGGCATTACCATCTGCACTGGGTGTGCTCCAGGTAGCCAGCTACGGCCTTCTCTCATTCTGCTTAACAAATGGTGGTAAAGTTCATCAGAGTTCCTTAAAACACAGTCCAAAGGGGTGTCAGGCTTACTTGCTTTGTTACCCATTTTCACGTTCAATATCCTTAAGATTTTATCACAGAAATCACAAAACAAAACGCACAAAAACAAACAAAAAAAAACATATAGAACACAGAACAAAACACACACACACACACACAAAAAAAAAAAAAAAAAAAAAAAAAAAAAAAAAACAGAATCCCGGTGCCAAAACAGAAAAACAGATGAGCAATTCAACGTCTTGCTAAAGCTCTGGGGTAGGAGCGCATGCGTGTCCCTCGGCACCTCTCTAACCTTCCAGAGGAATTCCCTACAGAACGGAACAGAGGACAGAACGATTCTCATTACTATCCTGGACAGGAGTGAATGTGAGCCTCCCCAGGCCACCTCTCTGTCATTAGAAGAGATCTCCCTTAACCAGATATAAGATGTTATCAAGGTGCCACTTACCTATGGAGGCCTCCTCCACCAGGTACTTGCTAATAGTTTCAGTGCGGTGGTTCACTGCAGTGCTCCCCAGACCGACGGCTCACTCCAAGGCCTTGGAACATCTCAAGTTGTGCACCCCCTAGAGTGGCTCCCCAGCCCGTAGCCCTGGAGGGAAGGCCAGCTTCAGAATTTTCAGCAGTCTGGTCTTGTGATCTGGTCGGGCAGGGTCATCTCACTGGGGAACTCCAAAATGTTGGAATAGGATGCAAGAAAAGACCAGTGACTCCAATTAAAATCAAATTAAGGCAGGCTTATTATTAAAACTGGCCAGGCTGCCTCTCCCTCCAAAAATGGCGGGAACAAGACAGCAACACCACCTTTACTACAGCCCAGCTATATAGCCCAGAAAGTTACACAAAAAGGGGGTTACAGATAACAGAACTTTGAAAGCATCACACTGATGGTAGTTTACATTTTTTTTGCTGGCCCCAACATCAGAAATTATGAGGACCATTAGAGACTCAGAGAGGGTCGTTGTCTGGCCTGGGAAGGCCAATATTTATTAGGTGTCACTAATGTTTCAGAGAGCACTGTTATCTGGTCAGAGAGCCAGGCATGGATGAGTTCAAGGCACGGACAGGCATTCCAAGCAGGTTCAGAATTTGCAGTAATTTATAGTAAAGCCCAAATTATCTTTTCATGGCTTTCTGGCAAGATGGCTCCCAATTCTAATAAAAGATCAGGTTGGGTCTATCAAGCCTGTCCTTTACTTTTGGAAACTCCTCTACAACCTGCAAGGTTGTGAACTCCTGACCATTTTACATTCCAGATATGTATTCACAGATTTTCTAACTCATGTCCTCCAACTGTGTCTTACTTGGGGTGAAGGTAATATCAAGGCATTGTTCTGGATGAGAGTGGGAAGATTTTTGTGTAGCACATATTTGCATACACATTTAGGAGATCACTCCTCCTAAACACTGATTTGGAACAGAAAATTCAATCTATGGGGGAGCTTCCTAGCTGAACAACATTATACATAAATACAAGTTCATTAAATAAATAGTTTTGGATCAGTGGATGATATATATTTCAAGATGGATTTAAATTGGCATATATATTGCTAGATTTTAATGTCCATGTGACTTTTGTGTTTATAATGTTTTGTGATTTATGTGGATTTATAATCAAATTTTCACAAGATTATTCTCAGAAATATTCATCCAACTTAAATACATACTTTTTTCCTAGTACTGAAAAGTAACTTCAGTGAATGGTGGATAAAAATCCTAATATTTCTACAGTAACTGACCCAGATTAACATCAATGCAATTAGATTCCTATGGGACATGATGTGTATTTTGATGTTCATTTTTATTCAACATTGGTACATTACTATTTCTGCAGTTTATGCACATTATATATAGTATGATATATAATGTTCAATCACTTCCTTCTTGAGAACACATGTATTCTTACAGGTTTCTTGACTATTCTTTTCATGAGACTTCTTTCCAAACACATTATTGTTGATTTCCATAATCACTTTTGAAACAAAACTCACACACCTTTCAGGATAAACCACAACCATAATATTACCATTAGATGTATAACTGGTTGCAGTGAATGATTGTATATCAATATGAGATTTCTTTTATATTTTCAGATATCAATTCAATCCATTATTTAAAGTAGAGCAAGTTATATTATTTACACACAGTATGGTTTATTCATGCATTATCTGCATATTCATAGACACAGGGTACACCTATTTGTACCCTCAATAGTAATTTATACATCTACAAAATATTGCTACAGAAATGGTGGAAGAAATACTCAAGTCACCTGATCTACATATACATTTTATCACAATAATATTCTGGACACAAAATGCAAAGGTCACACTTATGATTTTACCAAAGCCTAAATAAAAAGTGAGCATGGATTAATAAAAACATCCATGTCCTGGTTACCTAATGCTCTCAAAAGTCAATCCAATTTGTGACAACATATTAGTTTCTGCCTAAGGTTATATATTCAGACTCAAACCGTTGAAAATGTCTAAACAAATTACACACTTCATACTTTTACTGACTTCCTAATGTCTCTATTTATATCTGCTTTCCTACATATTTTCCCCAATTCGTCATTGTGACTGACTCTTTACATGTGCTGACATTTACATTCACTCTCTACCCGAAACCTTATTTGTAAAGAACTTTTGGTACAAATCCTATACTCATTCTTCTTTCTAAACCTACTGACTATCTTGCTAATCCTACAGACTATCCCTTTTTTATTGGATATTCTGTATGTTATTCAATCATCTAGTGTATACGATCCTATTTCTTTGTATATCAATTTATCTGAGACATCTGTGCAGAATATAATTCAAAGCAAAGTATGCTACTCAAGGGCCCAAAGTCCTACTTGGCTTCAAGTCTTCCCTAGATTTCTGTTTCCATACTTATATTTCACCTATATATTCTTGTAAATATCTCAGGTTCCCAATACCGTTATTCATCCAGCAGAATGATTCCTAACGCAAATAGAACATGATATTAACATTAACCATACACTGTTCCCTCAATCTAACTTTACAGCAGTGCAGGGATAGAGTTGGTCTTACAATCCAGGAATATAGGGGATCTTCCACCTGCTGAGAATCTCAAAGATCCATGCAGAAATTATCCCTGAAGAAGATATAGAATGCTATGAAGGACCTGAGAGAGCAAAAGTCATTTTCCATGGCAAACAACCTGGTCAGGATGAAGAGATGTGTCTGAATAAGCCTCTCACATTTTAATGTAGACAAAATGGACCAAACCAACCCTGTGTGGAGATCTCTCTCCCAGTACCTATTGTTGATATACCATTCTAACTTGTGAAAGTGTCACAGGAAGTAGGGGCAGCCTCCATCTCATGGGACCTTAGGAAGAAACTGTTAGGACAAAGTGTTTTCCAAGGCTGTGAGCTCATTCAGTTCATGAAGGAAGTGACCTACCTCACTTCTTTGTGATGGAACTCTCTGAACTTGGGATCCCGGAAACCAGGCACCCAGGGTCAGGCCCAGTAACAGTCACAGAGATCTCACTTTTTTGGATTTATCATGGAAAGAGTCAGTCTTTCTTGGTACTTACAGATGTGAAGATGGTCAAATGCCAGAAAAAATCTGAAGAGGTGTCTTCAGTGAGAATGCAGGTAGTGGCGGCTCAAAGCTGGCTCCTGACAACTTCACAGAGTGGGCCAAGGAGTCCAGATTTGAGAACAGACAGGCCATTTCGGGTGAACAAAGAATGGCTCACCAGGCAGAGGACACTCCGGTTAGTAACAGACCTTCTTGGGGGAAGGAGGTGCATTTGTGGGAATGAGTGTGGGTTTGTGGTTTTGTCTCATGTTCTGAGAATAGGTAGGAAAGTTGGTTTGTTTGGTTTGGAGTGGACTGTTTCTATTAAGTCATTTGACAAGGCAAGTGTTTCTATGTCTGTGTATCCCACTGTGTCCGTGGGTGTAGACATTACAAAAGAAAATGCATCAATGGATGTGTCCTGTCTAGGAGAAAGCTTCCCAACATTCACGCTGCCCAATTTATAAAAGGACAGAGGGTTGCCTTATTTGTGGGCAAGACCTGAAATCTTCCTAAGTTCCTGTTTTCTTCCTGAATTCTGGCCACTCTCCAGAATAGGCTCATGATTTTGTGACCAAGATAGGTACCACCTCCAAGCTCTGTGACTTGGCCATGTACTGGATAGCTGAAGGGAATGGCGAGAATCTCAGAAAACTCAGATATCAATGTTACCAGGAAAGTCTCAGTGGAGAAACCCTGCTTTGGGACTTTTGCTTACCTATTGTTCTATAGCACTGAATGTCAGGAAGGTCTTTGCCTAAGGCCACCCCGTTGTGAAGCCTGAATAAAACAGTTCTCTAACGTAAATGAATGGGCATCACCTGTCCCTTTTTGAGTAATTGATTTCGAAAGGGATGTGTCTGAATCAGCCTGTTGGCCCTGTGTGAGGCTGTGGCTTAGATTCTCAGCACCTGATGGATCTAAAGAAAGATGCCATGTGTGCATCCAAAACCAAAATGGCCAAAAGAGTACTCATTATGGATGAAGTCTCTCGCCTTCCTCTGTAAGTTTCCTGACCTCCATAAGGTGAGAATAGGAATCCTTTGGGTCAAATGAGTTTTTCAAAGCCCTTCAGAGTCTAGCCCATTGGTGCTTGGGTTTTCTCATGACCCCAATCCACATGAAGAATCTAAACCCCACAGTCAGTAGGCCTCAAATTGGAGAAGTGGAACAGTAATAATGGTAGGCCTATTTGATCACTCCTGGTTCAGAGGAAGGGTTTCCAGGCCACCCTGACTTTAGGCAAATGACGGGCAAGGGAGCTTATTTTGGACACTGTCTTGTCCAGCGCCCCTCATAGAAACCTCCAGCTAGAGGTTATGATGAGTGTCTATGTGGAAAAGATGAGGGCCATATGGGAGTGTTTTCGTTTAAATTTTGGTCATTTGTGTGGCGATTGGAAGAAATCACTGGGTCCACCTGGGCTTGAACTCTAGTGTGAATCCCTATAGAGACTGAATTCTGAAACTGACCTCAGAGAAGTATTGCCATGAGCTTTGTTGGGATTTTAGGAGCCCACGCATGAGAGTAGCCCTTATAAACTTAGATCAAGGCCACAGAGCACTGGGAATCTCAGCCAAGATAATCCATGATTTTCTTCTTAAAGTCTTGGCAGCCATAGCTGAGAGTCAAAACACACATGTACCTCACATTGTAGACTTCAATTGGACTGGCTTCATGTGACCTTTTGACAACTCTTTGGGAAGCCTTGCCTATGAGAGTTCTCCAGAGTATCATTGAAATGAGCTTCCTCAACATTTAATGGTTTTTGAAAACCACAGTTCCTCCAACTTCATCCTCAAAAAAATGGCTAGATAAACACCATGAAATTTTTGGAATTCCCATGACCAGGTGGCACTGGAGAATCTTTGGATGTCCTATTGCTAATCATGAATGTATCAGACAGTGCCTTGACTGACTAGGTTTCTTGAAAATTGTGTAGAACAGAGATGCCAGTAAGTTGGAGCCTGCAAATTAGTGGGCCTAGAGCAGTGGTGTGAAGGTGTGTGATAAAATGTGTGGTGGGGCCATGTGGATCTGCCACTGGCTTCCAAATGGCTTGTGAATGACATGGTACAGCCAGCAGAACCTTCCATGTAAAGGCATCTTTTTGTATAGGGAGATTTCAAGGCAATGTTCAGAATCAGGTTGCTATGGACAAAGGGGCAACCCATGTTGGATAGAATCCTGGTTGGTGCATTCACATGCAGACCATGACCTCCACACGTGACAGAACTCCCTCCAGCACTGTGTCCCAGTTGATCTCCTTGTATTTCATGAAGAAAATACCAAAGTCCCAGTGCAGCAGCAAGAACCACCACGAAAAGTGGAGGAGGACCAAATGGCTTCACAGTTCACACGGTGAGTCACTTAGCTCCCAGTGGCCATAGTTTAACTACAAAGAGAGTATTCGCACTGCTGCCTCATGTTCATTGGAAAATTAGAAACAATGTCCTCCAGGTCACATAGATGCAGACCCAGCTTTGATGGTCTCACTAGAAAGTAAGCTAAAGCTACTGACAACAACATATATTTCAAGTGCCCAACCTCAGAGGCAGTTTATCAAGAAGTCTTTAGGCCAGCAGAACTCCATGTTTGTGGAGTGTTTACCATGTGCCTTACTTTTGGAAAATGCTCTACCACTTCCAAGTTTGTGAAATCCTGAGTATATTCCATTCCACATATGCATTCACAGATTTTCTAACTCTTCTCCTCTAATTGTGTCTTACTTGGGGCGAAGTTAATGTCAAGGCATTGTTGTGGATGAGAGTGGGAAGATTTTTGTGTAGCACATATATGCATACACATTGGATTCATTTTCCAATTTTCCATTCGAAATACTTAATCCCTGACACTAACTCATAAACTACTAGACTCTGACTGCTAATCCTAATATGATGGAGAAAACTAACCCAAACAGAATAGAAATACAAGTAGTTCAAAGGAGGCATGGTGTATATTTGGACTTGCCATTTGCATTATGAAGGGTAGGTGTTATAAATCTAGTTAATTTTTAATTGAAATAGTTCTCCTTGTGTTTTTAAAGTTAATAAATATATAAATTCCTGTCTCCCTTTCCCTGTAGCCTATTCAGAACATGTATTTTTAAATGCACATATAGAATCCTACCTGGTATCACATGTACATTCTTGTGAGGTGGCTGACTTGGCAGATACAAATTATGAGAAGAGATCACTCCTCCTAAACCCTGTTGGATCTTAAAATTCAACCTATGGGTGAGCTTCCTAGTTGAACAACATTAAACATAAATCCATGTTCAGTAAAAGAAATATTTTTGCATCTGTGGATGATATATATTTCATGATAAATTTCGATTGGCATATATATTGGTAATTTAATGTCTCTGCATGTGTGTTTTTTGTATATATATACTCTCCAGATTTTTCAAAATATGAAATATATGTGTCTTATATACACTCCCTAAATTCATTCATGTTCATGTGTATGGATTTATAATCACGTATTCACAAGATTATTCTCAGAAATATTCATCCACCTGAAATACATATTTGTTACCAGTACTGAAAACTAACTTTAGTTAACGTTGCATACAAATACTAAATTTGTACAGTAACTGACCCAGTTTAACATCAATGCAAGTAGATTACTATGGGACATGATGTGTATTTTGACATTCATTTTTATTCAACACTGCTACATTACTATTTCTTCAATTTATGCACATCATAAGATATATATTTCATCCACAAGTTAGCAAACTTATAGGCATTTGTTTCACTTTCAATAACTTCCTGCTTCAGAACACATGGATTCCTCCAGGTTTCTTGTCTGGTATTTTCATGAGACTTCTTTCCAAACACATTATTTTCAACTTCCATAATCAATTTTGAAGGAAAACTCACACACTCTTCATGATAAATCATAATCCTAATATAACGTTTAGATGTTTTACTGGTTGGAATGAATGTATGTATATCAATATAAGATTTCCTTTATATTTTCAGATATCAATTGAATCCATTATTAAATTTGGAATCCATTATATTATTTATTCACAGTATTGTCTATTCATGCATTATCTCTATATTCATATCACAGGGTACACCTATTTGTACCCCCAATAATAATTTGTACATTTCGACACAGAAGCAATGGTCACACTTATTATTTTACCAATGTAAATGTCAGGCGAGCATCGGAGGAAGAGACTACCAGGGACTGTCTAATGCAACAGCCAAAAGTTTATGGGGGTCCAACATGCTGGGGATCAGAGCTCCCTTGAATAGAGCAGAGAGCCCTGAGAACAGCTTAAGCAGAGCTTATATACTTTCCTTGGAGAGGGCAGGGAGGGAAGATTATTGATGGGTCAGCGCGAGTGGGCAGTTTGCGTGCAAATGGGTGAGGGAGTACATTCTGCAGTTTTGCAGTTGGTACAGAACATTCAGGGAACAAGATTAGCGAACAGTTCTCAAGATATCAACAGTGTTTTGTTAAGCATACCGTAAAACTGGAAGTGACAATTACCTATTTTATTTACCTTTCATTCCCCACTTTCTTTTGGTTACATTAAATCATAATAGTGATCATTGAGGATGTCACATTTTATGTTTGCTAGTGCGGTATATTGATTTCTGATTACCATAAGTTTAACTTGTCCAATTTGAGCTTGGAGAAAGGAAACTACACGGTTGAGCAAACAGGGTCCTACAGTTAGCAATAATGTGAGGATTATTAATGGACCGGCCAGGGCTGATAAAAGCATAGTTACCCAGGGGGACTCTGTGAACCAAGACTCAAACCACCCTTTTTGGGCCTCTCTCTCTTGTTGATGCTCTTCAATGCGTCTTCTTAATTTAATCATAGATTCTTTTACAACTCCAGTATGGTAGGCATAATAACAACATTCTTCCCTCAATGCAGGACAAAGGCCCCTTCTCTCATGAAGAGGAGGTCGAACCCTCGCCTGTTCTGTAAAACAACTTCAGAGAGAGAGATTAAAGATTCTTGTAAAGCTGTGATGGTGGTTTTTTAATATCTTTAAGTTTTGGTCTATTGCTGCTTCTAATTGGGTCATTTGTTGTGTCCCATGGATTAGGGAAGTGGTTCCTGTGCCCTTCTCTGCAGCAACTACTATTCCTCATAGGATGGCTAAAGTGAAGGATACAGGTTGCCAGCGGAACCGGGTTGTATGCCCCCCTATTTGAAATTTAAATGATCCTGCCTCATGATAGAGCACTCGGGGAAACATCTGCACCATTACATAATTAATCACATCTGTTGATAATTTTATGAATAAACAATGTTTAAGTATATAGAATTATACTGTTGTAGGTATGGACAAGGCAAGGCACCTAAGATAGCACCAAAGATAGGGAAACAGTCCTATTTGGTTGCAACCGGATATAGAGGGCATTGCTTCTGTTGTAATCAATTAATCCCCTGAATCCCAAGTTTAGGTAGTTTCAGAATTTTGTACCCAACATGTAAGGGAAAAGACTCAGAAATTCACAGTCTGCAGAAGTTCACAAAAAGCAGTTTTTGGTTCTGTTTTTATTTTCCTCTTCTCTGGGAAAGATAACTTATTAAGGACACCTGGGAGGGGGAGAGCTTTTTTCTTCTCTTTTATTTTCTCCCTGCCAGCTGTTACCATGGAGCCCAGTTGGTAACTTCTTTATCTTGGAAATGTAGCCATCTCTGGAAGCCCCAGCTCAAGGCCAGAGGCCTTGTTCACATATTTTGTGAAAAACTAGTAAGGGGGTGTCTAGCTTAGAAGGGCTGATTTTTCCAGCCAGTGGCCAAGTATAACAGAGCAACACGAAAAGAGGAAGTTTATCTACACTGAACTCTTTTATAAAGACTTTGTTGCTGAAAGTCCTAAAGTCAGCCACGATGAAGACTTCTGGAGAAGGCCATTTAAGATTTTTCTGTGGGCCTGGTACAGAGGGGAAGACGGGGATGGCGGGGGGTGAGAGCAGTTCTGTGGTTCTGAGAATGAGGAAAAAGAGATATAAAAGAATAATGGGAAAAGGGTTTGGGATTTTCCTGGCAACAAAACTTGAGCAGTAGAACAGGTAGAGCAGATGGGAAGACGGGAATGAGTATCTAAAAAGCCTGTTAGGGACTTTAAATTCTTAGTACCCTGTTTTTAGTGATGACAAAGCAACTTTAAAGGCCATATTCATTACATCTTGGATAGGCGTCTGAGGGCACTCCTCAGCTGGTTTGAGCTTTGGGTTAGCTGGTAAGAGGACCTGGTGGGACCCGGTGTGGGCACTGACAGGAGAAGAGAGGAGTGAGTGGGTGGAAGGGTACCTCAGTACCTGCTGCCTCAGCATGGGGGCAATGGTCTGAGAACCAGAGGAGGTTTGGGGTTTTGATCTAGTAATTGGAGGGGAGAAATCAGGTTGTTGATGTGAGAGTGACAGCAGAGAATCTGGAGCAGAAGGATCTATTGGAGAAACATATTTCGTGATGTGAGCAAAGGAGGGAAAAGGCCTACACATAGGGGAATTTTCTTCAATCCTTTTGATCACTTGCCGAAGTTGAAATAGTCACACAGAATTTGAGGATCTAGAGACCCCTCTGGGGGCCATCGGTTTTGGTTGTCTAATTGGCAATATGGCCAATGCTGTGAACTGAATTTGATGAGGAGTTTGGGTTCCACCAGGCAGCCCCTGTATGCTCACATCCCCATGACTTACGGAAGAAGACGGCTTTTCCCCCACACAGCCGTTGTTGTTTGTGGCTTTGATAGTCCACCGGGCAAACATAGTAATCTAGGCTAGCCAACCTGCATCAGGCTTGCGTGTTCCTACATCCATAATGTTTGTTTCCATTATCTATGGTACGGGAGAAATTTAATGGAATTTTAGTGGGATCCTCTTCATCAGAGATATCCCAATTGGAAAGACGTATACCCAGCTGACAAATATCTGGGTGGAGAGTTGGCCACCAGGTCCCTAAGGGGGCTGTATGTGAGACAGACCATACTTCTTGTCTAATAGGATTTGTGATCAGCCATCGCTGCTGAATGGGCTGATGATGGTTAGGACTAGTGGTGGCCAAGGGGAGAGTCTATAGCCTTATCCACATGGCAAATATGCAATTTGAAAGGGTTACCAGTCTTTTCCACTTTCAAGCCAGTGTCTGGACAGGGCACAGGCTTGAGATGAGAATTAGGATCCAGGAAGTGATTCCGTCTACCTTTACCACTGTAGGTTTTATAATTAGCACCTGGTATGGTCCTGTCCAGCGGGGTTCCAGGGATGACACCTGATGTCATCTTATGTAGATGAAGTCTCTTTTTTGATATCGATGTGGAGTCTCCTCTTCACCAGGTTGGTAGGCAGTGGCCAGCTGTTTTGACAGGTATCCCTGAGTTCTTTCAATAGCTTTAAGTTTGTCAAGCAAGGGGGTGTGGAAGGGATCGGTAGGTCTTAGAGTTGTGGTTAGGTCCTTACTGGAGGAGGGGCCCCATAGAGAATTTTATAGGAGGTGAGGTTACACAAAGAAACAGAGGGAGTATTTCTTGCATGAAACAGTGCATAAGGCAGGAGCATAGTCCAATCTTTGATGCCCTCTCTAAGCTTAATTTCGTTAAGGTCTCTTTAATGGTTCTATTAATTTTTTTAACCTGTCCTGAGCTCTGCGGTCTATAAGCACAATGTAACTTCCAATTTATCCCCAGGATCCTGGCTAACCCCTTACTTACCTGGGCCATGAACGCCGGTCCATTATCAGACCCTATTACCTTAGGTAGGCCGTATCATAGAAAAATATCTTTCAGGATTTTCTACCACCATTTGTGCCTTTTTTTTTTTTTGTGGGGAAGGCTTCAATCCATCCTGAAAATATATCTACAAACACTAGGAGATATTGAAGTCCATACCTTGCTGGCTAAATTTCAGTAAAGTCCACTTCCCAGAATTTCCTGGTCTGGTTGCTCATAGGCGCTTTCCTACAGGAAGCTTGGAAGGGTAATTGTTCTATTGACAGAACGGACAGGGTTTTGTTACCCGTTCAGTTATGTCCTTTCGCTGTGAGTCGGTTAGTGGAAAACTCTGTTCTTGATCCTTCAGGAATGCCTGCAGTTTCTTTGGACCAAGGTGTGTGAATTGATGTACATTTTTAACGTAGTGTAGGGCTTTCTGAAATTGCAGGCTTGGCTCAGTGAAGTTGAGGAGTTCAGTGCCAGTGTCGTAAGATGTTATCAAAAGCTTGCTGGTGCTCAGGGGTCCATTGGAATTGGGCATCTCCCTTTAACAGCGGGTATAAAGGAGAAGTTAAGGACACAAACACAGGAATCCATAACCTGCAAAACCCAGTAGTCCCAAGAAACTCTTTGTGTTGTCTGCTGCTGGGGGGGGGTATCTGCACAACCGTTTGTTTTCTGGGCTCAGTGAGCCAACGTTTACCACCTCTCAGGGAATAGCCCAGGAAGACTACTTCTTGCTGGCAAATTTGGGGTTTTTTGGAAGGAGCTCTATACCCGAGTTGAGCAAGCTTACATAATAGTGCTTGGTTCCCAGACTCACAGTTTTCCTTGGTGTTGGCTGCAGTAGCAGGTCATCCACGTATTGAAGCTGGGTGACTTCGGGGTGCATAGTTCTGAAGTTGTTGACATCTCTGTGGAGGGCTTCATCAAAGAGAGTGGGGGAGTTTTTGAACCCCTGTGGGAGTCTAGTCCATGTTAGTTTACCATACGTTCCGGTTTCTGGGTCTACCCACTCAAAAGCAAACAGAAACTGACTGTCTTTATGCAGAGGCATGCAAAAGATAGCATCTTTATGTCCATACCATTTCTACTCAGGGTTCAGAGTGATAAGCAGATTGTACAAATTATTTACCGTGGGGTGAATGTCCTGCACTCTCTTGTTGATCTCTCTTAGGTCTTGAACGGGGATAGTCCCCAGTTCCTGGATTTTTTACTGGTAGCAGGGGAATGTTCCAGGCCGATTGACAGGGCCTTAGGACCCTAAAGCCAGATATTTCTGAATATGGGGCCTTAACCCATCTTTAGCATTTTTGCTCAGAGGATGTTGTTTGACATTGATTGGGGAGGCTGAGGTTTTTAACTCCACTGTTCTTGGAGGTTGTTTCATGGCTAGTCCTAACCCAACAATTTTTGCCCAGGCATCTGGGTAATCTGTTATCCATTTCTGGGGTAGCTTGCCTGTTTGATCATTCTTGGGGTGTGTGAAAATTGGATGTTCATCTTTGACTGACATTTATAAAGCCATGACTATAGGAGTTTTTAATGAAGGATTTAGAAATTTCATTTTGGGGCCTTCGGGGTTAAAAGTTGGTTTGGCCCGGAGCTTACTGAGCAGATCTCTGCCCATCAATGGGGCCAGGCATTCTGGGATTACTAGGAAGGAATGTTGGATTTTTCCTTTCCCCATGTCCATGGTCCTCTTAGTTGTCTAAGTCTGATATTTACTGCTGTTAGCCCTTTGAACTAGAGACCTTTTATTTGATAGAGGGCCCAGTGGGGCCTTAAGGGCTGAGTATACTGCTGCTGTATCCACTTCAAAGTTTATGGGGTCCCCTTCACTTCAAAAGTTACCCTGAGCTCGGGGAAGGGATCTGAGCCCCGACATTCTCAGTCAACCTCCAGAGTCAGAAAGGCTGTCTGGCGTGGCTGTCTCTTTCTAGGGCACTTTTTGGCTCAGTGTCCTTTTTCTTTACAGTAGGCACATTGATCTGAGGCCAAGGGTGGCCTCTGGTGGGGACCCAGGTATCGTTTCTTGTCTCCCTGTTTCTTAATTTCTGGCCTATTTATTGTTGTGACCAGGACCTTAGTTAATACCTTCATCTGTCTTTTTCATCTGTCATCCTCCCTTTGCTCCCTTTCGTTCTCTCTGTTTCTCCCTTATAGGATACTTTCTCGGCTACCCTGAGTAAATCTCTCAAAGTCATATCTTGTAATCCATCTAAGTATTGTAACTTTCTTTTAATATCCAGATCAGCTTGCCCAATGAAGGCCATCATGACATATGTCTTTTGATCCTCTGCCTGAAGATCGAAAGGAGTATATCTCCTATACGCCTCCATAATTCTCTCTAGAAACATAGAGGGATATTCATCAGGCCCTTGAATAATCTCTCTTACCTTGGCCAAATTATTTGGTTGGCTAGCGGCCGGTTGGAAACCCACTATTAGGGCCCGGCAATAAGTGGACAGATGCTCCCTACCTTCAAAGGTGTCGGGGTCCCAGTTGGGTCAGTTCAAGGGTAAGCCGGCTTTGATTATGTTGGGAAGTTGTGTTGGTCACCCATCTGGTCCGAGGATATTTTTTTCTAGCTTCCAGAAAGTTTCTCTCTCGTTCCTCTGTCATGAAGAGAATCCCTAGGATTTGTTGGCAGTCATCCCAAGTAGGCAGGTGTGAAAACGCCAGGGAGTTCTTTGAGTTCTTTTAGCCGGGCCAGCTTTCTCCAGGGAAGGAGGGGCTGTGTGTGTGACAAGGGGGAGTCATCTGGTGGGCGCTGGGCCGGCCTAGCTTTCTCCAATGGCGGAGAGGCTGAGTCAGCAGCAAAGGAATCACTTAGAGGTTGTTGGGGGTTGGTGGACGACGGCAGCGGATAAGAAGGGTAGGAGAGTCCAGTAGAGTCTTGAGACTCAGGGAGAACAGAGGTTGGAGGAGGAAGAGCAGAGGGTTTGTGAGATAGAATCATGGTGGAAGGAGTAGGAGTGGGCGCAGAGACAAAGAAAGGCTTCACCCATGTAGGAGGAGATTTGCAGAGGTCCTGCAATGTTAAGATATATGGCTGTTGATCTGGATGTCTATGTGGCCCCGGTTGAAAGACAAAATCTCTGACGTTTCAAATTAGTGGGAAGTAGATGTTTCTAGGGGCTATCCAACTCCAAAGGTGGGTCATTCTGAGGCACAGAGGGTCTGCCAGGTCCAGCAATTTACTGAAAAAGAAAGATTCTGGGCCTTGCACAGACTTTGGTCCAGTGATCAAGGGTCAGGAAGAGAGGTGTTGAAGTGCTCTGTCCCAAAATGAGAGATACACAAACAGTGAAAGAAATCACACACTACACTGACAAGACAAGACAATAAAGACAGGCAATGGACGTCCAATACTGAGGCCAGGACTGAGTAGCCGGCAAAACCTGATGGGCTGGCAATACTGAATCCGAAGCAAAATATCACTGAGTCAAGGAGACTATTGTTCCTCGATTTCCTGAGTCCTCTGGGGCATCCCCCAGGGACGTGGCCTGTGGCTCTGTGACACGTATGTCAGCCTCTGTCAGAGAGAGCTCACGCTCATCACCAATAGCCATTTTGCCAAGCCCTAACCTGAAACCTAAAACCAAAAAGAGTTCCCTTACTTACCCTGAAAAGAGCCCCTTGGGGATCTTTCATCCGCCGCTGCCGGATCTTGCTCGTGCCTCCAGATGTAAAGGTCGGGCAAGCATCAGAGGAAGAGACCACCAGAGGAATGTCTCAAGCAACAGTAAATGGTTTATTATGGGTCCAGCATTCTGGGGCTCAGAGCTCACTTGAATAGAGCAGAGAGCAATGAGAACAGCTTAAGCAGAGCTTATATGCTTTCCTTGGAGAGGGCAGGGAGGGAAGTTTATTGATGGGTCAGGGCAAGTGGGTGGTTTGCGTGCAAACGGGTGAGGGTATACATTTGCAGTTTGGCAGTTGGGGACAGCACATTCTGGAAACAAGATTAGCAAACAGTCCTCAAGACTTCAACAGTGTTTTGTTAAGCATACAGAAAAACAGTAAGTAACAAGTACCTATTTTATTAACCTTTCACCAAAGCCTAAATGGAAAGTGAGCATGGATTACTAAACACATCCATATCCAGGTTGCCTAACGCTCTCAAATCAATCCTATTGGTGACTACATATTTGTTTCTTCTTAAGATAATATATTCAACCTCAACCCTGTTGAAAATGACTAATCCTATCACTCACTTTATATTTTCCTGATTTCCTAATGTCTCTATTGATATCTGCTTTCCTACATATTTTCCTCAGTTCATCATTGTGACTGACTCTTCACATGTGCTGACATTTACATTCACTCTTTATCCGAAACCCTATTGCTAAAGAACTTTTGGTCCAAATCCTATACTCACTCTTTTTTCTAACATACCGACTATCTTCCTAATCCTAAAGACTATCCCTTTTTGACTGGATGATCTCTTCGACAAGCAATCATCCAAGGTACAAGGTCCTATGCCATTGTATATTGATTTATCTGAGACATCTGTGCAGAACATAATTCAAAGCTAAGTATCCCAATCAACAGCCCAATGCCCTTCCTGGATTCAAATCTTATCTAGATTTCTGTTTTCAAACTTATATTTCACCAATATATTCTTGTAAATATCGCAAGTTCCCAATACCATTATTCATTAAGCAGAATGATTCCTAACTCAAATGAAACATGTTATTAAGCCTAACCATACATTGTTCCCTCAAACTAACTTTACAGAAGAGCCGAGACAGAGTTTATCTTACAATACAGTAATGTAGGGGATCTTCCACCTGCTGAGAACATCAAAGGACCATGCAGAAATTATACCCTGAAGAAGTTGCAGGCAGCTATGAAGGACCTAAGAGGGGAAAAGTCATATTCCATGGCAAACAACAGGGTCAGTATGAAGGGATGTGTCTGAATCAGCCTCTCCTTTCGTAATGTAGAGAACTGATGAAACCATGCCTGTGTGGAGAGCTGTTTACAGGTGCCTATGGTTGATATACCATTCTAACTTGTGAAAGTGTCAAAGGAAGTAGGGGCAGCCTCAATTTCATGGGACCTTTCGAAGCAACTGTTAGGACAAAGTGGTGGCCAAGGTAGTGACCTCATTCAGTTCCTAAAGAAAGTGACCTCACCTCTCTTCCTTGGTGATCAAAAAATCTGAAATTGTGATGCAGGAAGCCAGGCACCCAGAGCCAGTCCCAGTCCCAGTCCCAGTGGTCTCACTTGTTTGGATTTACCAAGGACAGAGTCAGTCTTCCTTGGTACCGACTGATATGAGGATTGTCAAATGGCAGAAGAGCTCTGAAGAGGGGCCTTTCCTGAGAAAGCAGGTATTGGTTCACCACTGGCTCCTGACAACTTCACAGTGTTGACCAAGGAGACCAGATCTGAGAAAGGACAGGCCATTTCAGGGGAACATAGTATGGCCCACCAGTTAGAGGACACTCCAGATAGTCACAGACCTACTTGGGTTAAGGAGGTGCCTTTGTGGGTTTTCAGTGAGTTTGTGCTTTTCTCTCATGTTCTGAGAATAGATAGAAAGGCAGTTTTTTTGGGTTGGAGTGGACTGTTTCTAGTAAGTCGTTTGACAAGGCTAGTGTTTCTAAGTCTTGAGTATCCCACTGTGTCCGTGGTTGTAGACATTAGAAAAGAGAAGGCATCAAAGGATGTGTCCTGTCTAGTAGAAAACTTCCCAGCATTCATCCTGCCTAATTGAAGAATGGACTTTGGTTTGCCTTATGGATGGGCAACACCTACTAAATTCCTAAGTTCCTGTTTTCTTCCTGAATTCTGGCCACTCTCCAGAATAGTCTCATGGTTTTGTTTCCAAGATATGTACCACCTCCAAGCTCTGAGACATGTCCATATACTTGATAGCTGTAGAGAATGGGAACATCTTAGAAAACTCAGATATCAGTGTGACCCGGAAATTCTCAGTGGAGAAACCCTGCTTTGGTTCATTTGCTTACCTATGGTTCTGTTGTCCTGAATGTCAGGAAGGTCTTTGCCTCAGGCCACCCCTTTGTGAAGCCTGAAGAAAACAGTTTTCAAATGGAAATGAATGGGCATCACCTGTGGATCTTTGCTTAATTGCTTGTAAAAGGATGTGTCTAAATCAGCCTCTTGGCCCTGTATGAGGTTGTGGCTTAGATTCTCAGCACATGATGGATCTAAAGATAGATTGCATGTGTGCAATCAAAACAAAAATGGCCAAAATCTGTCATTGTTGATGAGTCTCTTGCCTTCCTCTGTTAGGATTCTGACCTCTATCAAGTGAGAATAGGGATCCTTTAGGTCAAATGAGTTCTTTGAAGAACTGCAGAGGTGCTTGTGTTTTCTTGTGACTCCAAATCACTTAAAGAATCTATCCCTGAGAGTCAGTAGGCCTCAAATTGGAGAAGCAGGCCTATTGGATCACTCCAGGTTCACAGGAAGGGTGACCATGCCACCCTGACTTTAGGCAAATGAGGGGCAAGAAAGATTATTTCGGACACTCTCTTGGGATGCGTCCCACATGAAAAACTCCAGCCAGAGGTAATGATGAGTGTCTCTCTGGAAGAAGGTGAGGACCATGTGGAAGTGTTTTGGTTTTAATTGTAGTCATTCGTGTGGCAGTTGGAAGAGATGACTGGATCCACCTGGGCTTGAACTCTGGTGTCATTCCCCTTAAACACTCAGTTCTGGATCAATCATCAAAGAAGTATTGCCATGAATTGTGTTAAGAATTTAGGAGGCCATGCATGAGAGTCTCCGTTGGAAACTGAGATCTAGTCCTAGGGTGGCTTTCCACAGAGCACTGGGAATCTCAGCCAGGATATCAAATTATTTTTTTTTGAAAGACTTGGAAGCCATATTTGCTAGTCAAAACACACATGGACCTCAATTGTAGACCTCGATGGGCCTGGATTCATGTGACTTTTAGGCCACTCTTTGGGAAGCCTTGCCTGTGAGAGTTCTTCAAATTTTTCATTGAAATGAGCTTCCTCACCATTGAATGATTCCTGAATGATTTGAAAGCCATAGTGCTTCCAACTTCATAATTGAAAATTGGCTAGATAAATACCATGAAATTTTTGAAATTCCAATGACCAGGTGGCAATGAAGAACATTTGGATGTCCTGTTGCTGATCACGAGTGTACCAGACAGTGCCTTGATTGACTGGTTTTGATGAAAATGGTGTAGAACAGAGATCTCAATAATTTGGATCCTGCTGAGTAGTGGGCCTAGAGCAGTGGTGAGCAAATGTGTGATAAAACATCTGAGGTGGGGCCATGTGGATCTGCCATTGGCTTCCAAATGGCTTGTGACTGACATGGTGCAGCCAGCAGACCCTTATATGTAAAGGCAACTTGTTATATGGAGAGGTTTCAGTGCAATGTTCAGAATCAGGTTGCTATGGTCAAGGGGGCATCCTATGTGGTATACAAGCCCTGTTGGTGCATTCTCCTGCAGACCCTGATCCACCACACGTGACAGAACTCGCGGCAACACTCTGTCCCAGTTGAACTCCTTGTATTTCGTGAAGCAAATACCAAACTCCGAGTGCAGCAGGAAGAAACATTAGGAAAAGTGGAGGATGATAAAATGGCTTCGCAGTCCATATGGGGAGACACTTAGCCCCCAGTGGCCACAGTTTACATACAAGAGAGAATTCAGCACTGCTGCTTCATGTTTATTGGAAAATTATAAACCATGTCCTCCAGATCACAGAGATGAAGACGCAGCTTTGATGGTCTCACTGGAAAGGAAGCTAAAGATCCTCACAAAAACATATATTTCAAGTGCCCAACCTAGAGACAGTTTCTCCAGACGTCTTTAGGCAGGCAAATCTCCATGTTTGTAGAGTTTTTACACAGTCCCTTACTTTTGGAAACTCCTCTACAATCTCCAAGGTAGTGAACCCTAAGCATTTTCAATTTCAGATATGTATTCAAAGATTTTCTAACTCTTCTCCTCTAATTGTGTCTTACTTGGGGTGAAGGTAATGTCAAGGCATTGTTCTGAATGAGAGTGGGAAAATTTTTTTGTAGTACACATTTGCATACACATTGATCCATTTTCCAATTTTCCATTCGAAATACTGAATCCCTGACACTAACTCATACCCTACTAGACTCTGACTACTAATCCTAATATGATGGAGAAAAATAAACAAAAAAAAATGAAAATACAAGCAGTTCAGAGGAGGCATGGTGTATAGTTGGACTTCCCTCTTGCATGATAAAGGGTCGGTTTTATAAATCTACTCAATTTTTAATTGAAATAGTCCTCCATGTGTTTTTTTTTAAAGAGAGAGTTAGAGAGGAGAGAGAGAATTCTATAATATTTATTTTTTTAGTTATCGGCGGACACAACATCTTTGTTTGCACGTGGTGCTGAGAATCGAACCCATGCCGCACGCATGCAAGGCGAGCGCGCTACGACTTGAGCCACATCCCCAGCTCTCTCCATGCGTTTTTAAAGTTAACAAATATGTGAATTCCTGTCTCCCTTTCTCTGTAGCCTACTCAGCACATGTACTTTTTATATGCACATATAGATTCCTACTTGGTATCACACGTATATTTTTATGAGTTGGCTGACTTGGCAGAAACAAATTGTAAGAAGAGATCAGTCCTCCTAAACGCTGTTGGAACTGAAAATCCAAACTATGGGTGAGCTTCCTATTAGAACAATATTATACATAAACCCATGTTTAGTAAAATAAATATTTTTGCATCTGAGGGTGATATATATTACATGATGAATTACGATTGGCATATATATATTGATACTTTTTAATGAATTTTTGTGTTTTTTTGTCTATATATATATATATATATATATATATATATATATACATACACTCTACAGATTTTATAAAATATGAAATATATTTGTCTTATATACACTCCGTAAATTCATTCATGTTCATGTATGTGGATTTATAATCAACTTTTCACAAGATTATTCTCAGAAATAATCATCTACCTGAAATACATATTTGTTTCCCAGTGCTGAAAACTAACTTCAATCAATGGTGCTTACAAATCCTAATATTTCTACAGTAACTGACCCAGTTTAACATCAATGCAAGTATATTCCTATGGGACATGATGTCTATTTTGACATTCATTTTAATTCAACACTGGTACATTACTATTTCTTCAGTTTTTGCACATCATAGGTTATATATTTCATTCACAAGTTCAGAAATTTATAGGAATTTGTTTCACTTTTAATCACTTCCTGCTTCAGAACACATGTATTCCTCCATGTTACTTGACTGGTCTTTTCATGAGACTTCTTTCCAAACACATTATTTTCGATTTCTATAATCAATTTTGAAGCTAAACCCACACACTCTTCAAGATAAACCATAACATTAATATTACCATTAGATGTATAAGTGGTTGGAATGAATGTGTGAATATCAATATAAGATTTCCTGTACATTTTCACATTTCAATTCAATCCATTATTAAAGTTGGAACCAGGTATGCTATTTATTCACAGTATGGTCTATTAATGCATTATCTCTATATTCATAGACACAGTGTACACCTCTTTGTTCCCCCAATACTAATTTATACCTCTTCAAAACATTGCTCCCAAAAATGGTAGAAGAAATAAACATGTCACCTTATCTATCTATATATATATATATATATATATATATATATATATATATATATATATATATATATATATATATTTCTTTTTTTATCACAGTAATATTCTGGACACAAAAAACAAAGGTCATACTCATGATTGTATCAAAGCCTAAATGGAAAGTGAGCATGGATTACTAAAAACAACCATATCCAGGTTGCCTAATGCTCTCAAATGTAAATCCTATTGGTGACTACATATTTGTTTCTTTCTAAGATTATATATTCAACTTCAAGCCTGTTGAAAATGTCTAATCCTATCACTCAGTTTATACTTTGCCTGATTTCCTTATATCTCTATTGATATCTGCTTTCCTACATATATTCCCCAGTTCATCATTGTGTCTGACACTTCACATATGCTGATATTTACATTCAATGTCTACCCGAGACCCTATTGCTAAAGAAATTTTGGTCTAAATCCTATACTCACTCTTATTTCTAAACCTACTGACTATCTTCCTAATCCTACTGACTATTGCTTTTTGACTCGATGTTCTCTTCGACAATTAATCATCCAAGGTATAAGGTCCTAAACCATTGTATTTCAATTTGTCGGAGACATATATGCAGAACATAATTCAAACCTAAGAATCCCACTCAAGGACCCAATGCCCTTCTGACTTCGAATCTTACCTAGATTTCTGTTTTCATACTTACATTTCACCTATATATTCTTGTAAATATCACAGGTTCCCAATACCATTATTCATGGGGCAGAGAGATTCCTAACCCAAATCAAACATGTTATTAACCCTAAACATACACTGTTCCCTCAATCTAAATTTACAAAAGAGGAGGGACAGAGTTGGTCTTACAATACAGGAATGTAGGGGATCTTCCACCTTCTGAGAACATCAAAGGTCCATGCAGAAATGATCCCTGGAGAAGATATAGGCAGCTATGAAGGACCTGAGAGAGGAAAAGTCATCTTTTATGGTAAACAACCTGGTCAAGATGAATGGATGTGTCTGAATCAACCTCTATCTTCTAAATGTAGAGAAGATGGACCAAATCAGGCCTGTGTGGAGAGCTCTTCCCAGGTGCCTATGGTTGATATACCATTCTAACTTGTGAAAGTGTGACAGAAATAAGGGACAGACTCCATCTCATGGGACCCTTAGAAGTTACTGTTAGGACAAAGTGGTTGCCAAGGCAGTGACCTCATTCTGTTCCTGAAGGAAGTGACCTCACTTCACTTCCTTGGTGATGGAACTCTCTGAACTTGGGACCCAGGAAGAGAGGCACCCAGAGCCAGTCGCAGTCCCAGTCCCTGTGGTCTCACTTGTTTCAATTTACCAAGCACAGAGTCAGTCTTTCTTAGTACCAACAGATGTGAGAATGGCCAAATGCCAGGAAAGCTCTGAAGAAAGACCTTTCTGAGAAAGCAGGTATTGGTTCACCGCTGGCTCCTGACAACTGCACAGAGTTGGCCAAGGAGACCAGATTTGAGATACAACAGGCCATTTTGGGGGAATATAGTATGGCCCACCATTCAGAGGACACTCCACAAAGGAGGTGCCTTTGTGGGTGTAGGTGTGTGTATGGTTTTTTCTCAAGTTCTGAGAAGATGTAAGAAAGGCTGTTTGTTTGAATTGGCGTGGACTGTTTCTAGTAAGTCCTTTGACAAGGCAAGTGCTTCTATGTCTGTGTATCCCACTCTGTCCGTGGTTGTAGACATTAGAAAAGAAAATGCATCAATGGATGTGTCCTGTCTAGGAGAAAGCTTCGCAACATTCATCCTGCCTGATTTATTAATGGACTGCAGCTTTCCTTATTGAAGGGAAACACCTGCTATCTTTCAAAGTTTCTGTTTACATCCTGAATTCTGGACACTCTCCAGAATTGCCTCATTGTTTTGTGTCCAAGATATGTACTACCTCCAAGCTATGTGATATGGCTATGTACTGGATAGCTGAAGGGAAAGGCGAGCATCTCAGAAAACTCAGATATCAGTGTGAACAGGAAAGTCTCAGTGGAGAAACCCTGCTTTGTGCGTTTTGTTTACCTATTGTTCTGTTGCCCTGAATTTCAGGAAGGTTTTTGCCTCAGACCACTCCTTTGTGAATATCAATTCAATCCATTATTTAAAGTGGAACCAGCTATACTATTTATTCACAGTATGGTCTATTCATGCATTATCTGTATATTCATAGACACAGGGTACAGCTTTTTGTACAACCAATACTTATGTATATGTCTTCAAAATATTACTCGCAGAAATGGTGAAAGAAATACTCATGTCACCTAATCTACATATACATTTTATCACAGTAATATTCTGGACACAAAATGCAAAGTTCACACTTATTATTGTACTAAAGCCTAAATGGAAAGTGAACATGGATTACTTCCATGTTCAGGTTGCCTAATGCTCTCAAATATCAATCCTATTGGTGACTACATATTTGTTTCTTCCTAAGATTATATATTCAAAATCAACCCTGTTGCAAATATCTAATCATATCACTCACTTTATACTTTGCCTGATTTTGTAATATCTCTTTTTTTATTGTTACGATGAGCCAATTTATTACTTTTTAAATTTTTTTTTCATCTTTCATACATTTGATTCAAGTGAGTTATGCATTTCCATTTTTACCCCAAATACAGATTGCAGAATCACATCAGTTACACATTCACAATGTTTACATAATGCCATATTAGTGACTGTTGTATTCTGCTGACTTTTCTATCCCCTACTATCCCCCCTCCCCTCCCCTTTCATCTTCCCTCTCTACCTCATCTGTTGTTGTTCCGTTCTCTCCCTTCCCCCCCTTTCCCCTCACAACCTCGTATATGTGATTTCGTATAACGATGAGGGTTCTTTCCGTTTCCATGCAATTTCCCTTCTCTCTCCCTTTCCCTCCCATCACTTGTCTCAGTTTAATGTTAATATTTTCCTCATGCTCTTTCCCTCTGTTCAGTTCTTAATTGCTCTCCTTAAATCAAAGAAGACATTTGGCATTTGTATTTTAAGGATTGGCTAGCTTCACTTAGCATAATCTGCTCTAATGCCATCCATTTCCCTGCAAATTCCATGAATTTGTCATTTTTTAGTGCTGCATAATACTCCATTGTGTATAGATGCCACATTATTTTTTATCCATTCATCTATTGAAGGGCATCTAGGTTGGTTCCACAGTCTGCCTATTGTGAATTGTGCTGCTATGATCATTGATGTGGCGGTATCCCTATAGCATGCTCTTTTATGGTCCTCAGGGAATAGTCCGAGGAGGGCGATAGCTGGGTCAAATGGTGGTTCCATTCCCAGCTTTCCCAGGAATCTCCATACTGCTTTCCATAATGGCCGCACCATTTTTCAGTCCCACCAGCAATGTACAAGTGTACCCTTTTCCCCACATCCTCGCTAGCACATATTATTGTTTGACATCCTAATGGCTGCCAATCTTACTGGAGTGAGATGGTATCTTAGGGTGGTTTTGATTTGCATTTCTCTGACTGCTAGAGAAGGTGAGAATTTTTTCATGTACTTATTAATTGATTGTATGTCTTCTTCTGAGAAGTGTCTGTTCAGGTCCTTGGCCCATTTGTTGATTTTGTAATATCTCTATTGATATCTGCTTTCCTACATATTTTCCACTGTTCATCATTGTGACTGACCCTTCAAGTGTGCTGATATTTACTTTCACACTTTAACCCAAACCCTATTGCTAAAGCACTTTTGTTCCAAATCCTATACTCACTCTTCTTTGTTAACCTACCGAATATCTATCTAATCCTACTTACTATCCCTTTTTGACTGGATGTTCTCTTCGAATTTTAATCATAAAAGGAACAAGGTCCTATGCCATTGTATATCGATTTATCTGAGATATCTGTGCACAACGTAAATCAAAGCTAAGTATCCCAATGAAGGGCCCATTGCCCCTCTGGGCTTCAAAATTACCTAGACTTTCTTTTTTCATTTATATATTTCACCTCTATATTTTTAAAAATATCGCAGGTTCCCAATACCATTATTCATCCAGCAGAATGATTTCTAACCCAAATCAAACATTTTATTAACCCTAACAATACACTGTTCCCTCAATGTAAATTTAAAGAAGAGCAGGGACAGAGTTGGTCTTACAATACAGGAATGTAGGGGATCTTTCACCTGTTGAGAACCACAAGTTCAATGCAGAAATGATCCCTGGAGAATATGTAGTCAGCTATGGAGGACCTGAGAAAGCAAAAGTAATCTTCCATGGCAAAATACCTGGTCAGGATGATGGGATGTGTCTGAATCAGAACCTCTCTTCTCAATGTAGAGGAGATGGACCAAACCAGGCCTGTGTGGAGAGCTATTACCGGGTTCCTATGGTTGATATACCATTCTAACTTGTGAATGTTTTACAGGAAGTAGGGGAAGCCTCCATCTAATGAGACACTTGGAAGCAACTGTTAGGATAAAGTGTTTGCCAAGGCAGTGACCTCATTCAGTTCCTGAAGGAAGTGACCTCACCTTACTCCCTTGGTGATGGAACTCTCTGAACTTAGAATCCTGGAAGCCAGGCACACAGAGCCAGTCCCAGTACCAGTCCCAGTGGGTTCACTTGTTTGGAATTACCAAGGACAGAGTCAGTCTTTCTTTGTACCTACTGATGTTAGAATGGCCAAAAGCCAAGAGAGCTCTAAAGAGGGGCCTTTCCTGAAAAAGCAGATAGTGGCCCACCGCTGGCTCCTGACAACTTCATAGAGATGGCCAAGGAGACCATATCTGAGACAGGACAGGACATTTCGGGGGAACATTGTGTGGCCCACCAGTCAGAGGACACTCCATAGAGTCACAGACCTACTTAGGGTAAAAAGGTGCCTTTGTGGGTGTGGTTGTGAGTTTGTGATTTTGTCTCATGTTGTGAGAATAGGAAAAAAAGGTGGTTTGTTTGGTTTGGAGTGAACTGTTTCTCGTAAGTCGTTTGAAAAGGAGAGTGTTTCTATGTCTGTGTATCCCATGGTGTCCGTGGTTGTAGACATTAGAAAAGAGAGTGCATCAATGGATGTGTCCTGTCTAGTAGAAAGCTTCCCATTTCATCCTGCCCAATTTATGAATGGTTTGCGGCTTTACTTAAAGATGGGCATAACCTAATACATTCCTAATTTCCAGGTTTATTCATGAACTCTGTTCACTCTCCAGAATAGGATCATGGTTTTGTGTCCAACATATATACCACCTCCAAGCTCTGTGACATGGCCATGTACTGGATAGCTGAAGGGAATGGCGAGCATCTCAAAAAACTCAGATATCAGTGTGACCAGGAAAATCTCAGTGGAAAAACCCTGCTTTGGGCATTTTGCTTATATATTGTTCTGATGAACTGAATGTCAGGAAGTTCTTGCTCTGGCCACACCTTTGTGAAGCCTGAAGTAAACAGTTTTCAAATGGAAATGATTGGGCATCACCTGTGGCTCTTTGCTTAATTGCTTTGGAAAGGGATGTGTCTGAATTAGCATCTTGGCCCTGTGTGAGGTTGTGGCTTAGATTCTCAGCACCAGATGGATCTAAAGAAAGATCCCATGTGTGCATCCAAAACCAAAATGGCAAATACACCAGTCATTGTGGATAAAGTCTCGCTTTCCTCTGTGAGGTTCCTGACCTCTATCAAGTGAGAATAGGGATCCTTTGTGTCAATTGAGTTCTTCAAAGCCCTGCAAAGGTGCTTGGGTTTTCTCATGACTCTAATTTACATAAAGAATCTATACCTCTAACTCAGTAGGCCTCAAATTGAAGAAGCGGTGCAGTATTAACGGCATGCCTATTTGATCACTCCGGGTTCACAGGAAGTATGTCCAGGCCACCCTGACTTTAGGCAAATGAGGGGCAAGGGAGCTTATTTTGGACACTGTCTTGGAATGTGCCCCTCATGGAAACCTCCAGCCAGAGGTTATGATGAGTATCTATATGGAAAAAGATGAGGGCCATGTGGGAGTGTTTTGGTTTAATTGTGGTCATTATGTGGCTGTTAAAGGAGATGCCTGGGTCCACATGGGCTTGAACTCTGGTGTGATTACACTTAGAGAGTGCATTCTGGATCTGATCTCAGAGAACTTGTGCCATGAATTGTGTTGGGATTCTAGGAGGGCACGCATGAGAGTCTCCCTTGGAAACTGAGATCTAGGCCCAGGGTGGCTTTCCACAGAGCACTGGGAATCTCAGCCAGGATACCACATGATTTTTTTTTCTGAAAGACTTGGTAGGCATAGGTGACAGTCAAAACACACATGGACCTCACATTGTAGACCTCAATGGGTCTGATTTCATGTGACTTTTTGGCCACTCCCTGGGAAGCCTTGTCTTTAACAGTTCTACAGAGCATTCATCGAAATGAGGTTTCTCATCATTTAATGGTTCCTGTACAAATTGAAATCCACAGTGCCTCCATCTTCATCCGTGAAAAATGGCTAGATAAATACAATAAAATTATTGAAATTTCCATGACCAGGTGGCACTGGAGAAAATTTGGAAAACCGGTTGCTGATCATGAGTATACCAGACAGTGCCTTGATTGACTAGGTTTCATCAAAATGGTGTATAACAGAGATGCCAGTAAATTGGAGCCTGCTGAGTAGTGGGCCTAGATCAGAGGAGGGGAGGTGTGTGATAAAACATCTGTGGTGGGGCCATGTTGATCTTCCATTGGCTTCCAAATGCCTTGTGACTGACATGGTGCAGCCAGCAGACCCTTATATGTAATGGTATCTTGTTATATAGAGAGGTTTCAGGGCAATGTTGAGAATTATGTTGCTGTGGTCAAGGGGAAAAGCTATGTGGAATAGAAGCATTGTTGGTATATTCTCTTGCAGACCCTGACCCACCACACGTGACAGAACTCCCTCAAGCACTGTGTCCCAGGTGATCTTTTTTTTACTTCATAAGCAAATACAGCAGCAAGAAACACCATGAAAATTGGAGGATGAACAAATGGCTTCACAGTCCACACAGGGAGACACTTAGAACCCAGTGGCCACAGTTTACCTACAAAGATCAAATTCAGGACTGGTGTCTCATGTTAATTGGAAAATAAGAAACTATGTTTTACAGGTCACATAGGTGCAGACCCAGCTTTGATGATCTCAGTAGAAAGGAAGCTAAAGCTCCTCATAACAACATATGTTTCAAGTGCCCAACCTCAGAGGAAATTTCTCAAGAAGTCTTTAGGCCAGCAGAGCTCCATGTTTATGGAGTGTTCACCCTGTCCCTTACTTTTGGAAACTCCTGTACCACCTTCAAGGTAGTGAACTTCTTAGCATATTACATTCCAGAGAAGTATTCACTGATTTTCTAATTCTTCTCCTCTAATTATGTCTTACTTGGGGCGAAGATAATGTCAAGCCATTGTTCTGGAGGAGTGGGAAGATTTTGTGTGGCACATATTTGCATACACATTGGATACATTTTCCAATTTTCCATTCGAAATACTGAATCCCTGACTCTAACCCCTACCATACTAGACTCTGACTACTAATCGTAATATGATAGAGAATAATAACCAAAACAGAATAGAAATACAAGCAGTTCAGAGGAGGCATGGTGTATAGTTGGAATTGCCTTTTGCATTATATAGGGTAGGAGTTATAAATCTAGTCATTTTTTTTGTTGAAATAGTTCTCCATGTGTTTTGAAAGTTAACAAATATGTGAATTCCTGTCTCCTTTTCTCTGTAGCCTATTCAGCACATGTAATTTTATATGCACATATAGAATTGTACCTGGTATCACACGTACATTTTTGTGAGGTGACTGACTTGGCAAATACAAATTGTGAGAAGAGATCACTCCTCCTAAATGCTGTTGGAACTGAAAATTCAACCTATGGGTAAGCCTCCTAGTTGAACAACATTATACATAAATCCATGTTCAGTATATGAATATTTTTGGGTCTGTGGATGATATGTATTTCATGATGAATTTTGATTGGCATATATATTGCTAGTTTTTAATGTCTGTGTGTGTGTGTGTGTGTGTGTATATATATATATATATATATATATATATATATATATATACTCTCCAGATTTTTCAAAATATGAAATATTTGTGTCTTATTTTGCACTCCCTAAATTCATTCATATTCATGTATGTGGATTTATAATCCAATTTTTAAAAAATTATTCTCAGAAATATTCATCCACCTGAAATACATATTTTTTCCTAGTACTGAAACAGTTTTCAGTAAATGGTGCATCCAAATCCTAATATTTCGGCATTGCAATATGGCTGTGAAGACAGTGTATCACACCCAGTGTACCCTGCCACTGCGCAAGTGAATAACGAGTTAGAGCAATGAAAAACTATCTTGTTAGGATCTTACAGGAAAATGGGTGTTTACCGAAACCTAGAAGAATGATTTCCACCACCGAGGTCCGGTAATTGATTCTCAAACACAAGCCACTTGTGCAACTGGAGATCCATTCTGATTGATCCGCGTGACCTGCCCTGTGTCTACAAATGGTGAGGCACCACCGAGAAGCGACCAGCAAGCAGGGAGAAACGTTGCTGCGGATTCTGTGGAATCCTGCTGGCTGAGCATCCACTGAGCCCCCAGCTGAATTCGGGATTTCAGACGGGGAAGTTAGCAGTACATTTCTATGCCCCAAAGCAGAAACTCCACAAAGGAAACCAACAGCCACCATCTTGGAGAGCTGAAGTAACCACCACCACTCCCTGACAGATTGCAAGAATAAAACAGGTGTGTGTTTCTCAGCTCATCTCACATACACAGGGGAATTCGCATAAAATATCTCCTAGGCTTTTGGGGGAGGAATAATCAGAGCAAGTCTGCATAAAGACTGGGGGAAAACTAGAGGCACCTGACGTTCATCTCCCCTTCCCATCAGCGGCAAAAATGAAACTTGTCTAGCCAGTGCGGGGCGATGGGCAAGCGAAAAAAATTAAAACAATAGAGTTCCAGGGTTCCCAATAGACACCCTCCCCACCCAACAAACGGCAGACCAAGAGAACAGTTTGAGCTGCCGAGAAGCATCACTCAGGAGAAATCTGGTCTAGCAGGAGAAATCAGGACTAGCAGGATAAACCAGGGGACTAGAGGCCAGGCCCTCCTGACTGGCTGGCTGGAGAACGCCGGCCCACTGCCAGTGTGACTGGGCAACTGGAGACCACCTTCCTGCTGGCGCCAGCCCACCTGCTGACGCTATGTCTTGACGGCTGGAGAACGCGCGCCTGCCGGCGACCGAACGCGCAACTGTGTGGCTAGAGATCACCCACCAGCTGAAGACAGACCACAAGCTGCCCGCGCTACTGGGTGGCTGGAGACTGCCGGCCTGCCAGCGACCGGGAGCTGAAACCAACCAGAGAAAATCCAGTCCACCCACCCAATTCGGACACTCCGGCAAGGAGCCTGGGGCCCACCACAGCAGAGAGGTGACATCACTGGAGCTCGGCCGTCAGAATTCTTTAACAGCGGAATCCACTTAAGCAGGCATAGTCTACCAACACAAAGGAGAGAAAACAGAGATATATAAACCCATAACAAATCTATAGAAGAGAGCAGAAACACAGCAATCAAATAGATCTGGAAAATGACGTGAACATCATGAAAAAACAAGGGAAAACAAGGTGTACAAACAATGAAGGACAACTTAATACTACAGGAGAACCTAGAAGCATCAGAAACAGGGATAGGGAAAAAACTTAAGTCATACCTAACTCAGATGGAAAGGAATAAGAGAGAAGACATGAGGCAGCAAGTCTAAGGATAAAAGTATATTTTGAAAATGAATTAAACAAACAAATTCAAATGGCAAAGAACAAGCTTTACCAGGAGATAGAGATCTTTTAAAAAATCATACAGTAATTCTAGAAATGCAGGAAACTATAAACCAAATTAAAAACTCAAACAAGAATATTACAAATAGACTAGATCAAGTAGAAGTCAGAACATCAGATAATGAAGACAAAGTTTGTCAACTTGAAAAGAATATAGTCAACACAGAAAACATGCTTAAATCCCATGAGCAACTATTCAAGAGATATGGGATGTCATAAAAAAAACAAAATTGGGAGTCATCGGGATAGAAGAAGGCATAGAAATTCAAACCGAATGAATGAACAACATATTAAATGAAATAATTCTAGAAAACTTCCCAGAGATGAAAGATGGAATGGATTGCCATATCCTGGAAGCCTACAGGACCTCAAACATTCAAAACCATAATAGACAAACTCCAAGACATATAATTATGAAGATAGCCAACATACAGAACAAGGAGAGAATATTAAAAGCTACGAAAGAAAGTAGGCAGATAACATTCAGGGGTAAACCAATAAGGTTAACAATTGATTTTTCATCACAGACATTGAAAGCGAGAAGATCTTTGAACAATGTATTTCAAACACTGAAAAATAATGGATTACAACCAAGAATACTGTATCCAACAAAATTAAGCTTCAGATTTGACAATGAAATTAAGTCCTTCCTGATAAATAAAAGCTAAAAGAATTCGCAGACAGAACACCAGCACTGCAAAGCATTTTGAGCAACATACTACAAAAAGAGGAATTGAAAAATAGTGCCCAAAACTAACAGCGGGAGGTATCTCAGTAAAGGGGTAAGAAAAAAACCAAAAAGTAAAAACTACCCAAATTAAAATAAATAAATAAATAAACATGACTGGAAGTACAAATCATATTTGAATTGTAACCTTAAATGTTAAAAATCTAAACTCACCAATCAAGAGACATAGGCTAGTAACCTGGATCAAAAAAATAAATCCAACAATATGCTGCCTTCGAGAGACTCATATGAAAGGTAAAGACATACACAGGCTGAAAGTGAAAGGTTGGGAAAAATCATACCACTCATATGGCCCTCGGAAGCAAGCAGGAGTGGCCATACTCATATCATATAAAATCAACTTCAAACCTACATTAATCAAAAGGGATAAAGTAGGACACTATATATTGTTAAAAGGAACCATCCACCAACAAGACATAACAATTATCAATTGGTATGCACCAAACAATTGAGCTGCAATGCTCATAAAACAAACTCGCCTCAAGTTCAAGAGTCAAATAGACTACAACTCAATAATTATGGGTGACTTCAACACACCGCTCTCGCCATTAGACAGATCCTCTATAAAAAACTGAATAAAGAAACTATAGAATTCAACAGCACAATCAATAACCTTGACGTAATCGACCTATATAGAATACATCAACCATCATCAAGTGGATACACTTTATTCTCAGCAGCACATGGATCCTACTCCAAGTTAGACCATATATTATGCCATTGGGCAACTCTTAGTAAATATAAAGGCGTGGAGAAAATACCATGCACCATATCTGATCATAATGGAATGAAACTGGAAATCAATGATAAAAGAAGGAAGGAAAAATCCTACATCACATGGAAAATGAACAATATTCTACTGAATGATCAATGGGTTACAGAAGACATAAAGGAGGAGATAAAAATATTTTTAGAATCAAATGACAATACAGACACATCGTACTGGAATCTATGGGACACAAAGAAGGCAGTTTTAAGAGCGAAATTCATTTCTTGGAGTTCTTTCCTCAAAAAAAGAATAAAACAACAAATAAATAAACTCACAGTACACATCAAAAACCTAGAAAAGGAAGAGCAAAACAACAGCAAATGTAGTAGAAGACAAGAAATAATTAAAATTAGAGCAGAAATCAACGAAATTGAAACAAAAAAAACATTGAAAAAATTGATAAAACTAAAAGTTGGTTCTTTGAAAAAATAAATAAGATTTACAGGCCCTTAGCCATGCTAAGGATGAGAAGAAGAGAGACAACTGAAATTACTAACATATGGAATGAAAAAGACAATATCACAACAGACAGTACACAAATACAGAAGATAATTAGAAAGTATTTTGAAACCCTATATTCCAATAAAATAGAAGATAGTTAAAATATCGACAAATTTCTTAAGTCATACGATCTGCCCAGATTCAGTCAGGAAGACACACACAATTTAAACAGACCAAAAACAAAGGAAGAAATAGAAGAAGCCATCAAAATACTACCAACCAAAAAAAGCCCTGGACCTGATGGGTATAGAGCAGAGTTCAAAAAAACCTTCAAAGAAGAATTAGTACCAATACTTTTCAAGCTATATCAAGAAATAGAAAAATAAGGAGCTCTTCCAAATTCATTCTCGGAGTCCAAAATCACCCTTATCCCAAAACCAGACAAAGACACTTCAAAAAAGAAAACTACAACCAATATCTCTAATGAACTTGGATGCAAAAATTCTCAATGAAATCCGTGTGAATTGAATCCAAAAGCATATCAAAATAGTTGTGCACCATGATCAAGTAGGATTCTTCCCTGGAATGCAAGGCTGGTTCAATATACGGAAATCAATAAATGCTATTCACCACATCAATAGACTTAAGGACAAGAACCATATGATCATCTCGATAGATGTAGTAAAAACATTCGACACAGTTCAGCATCCCTTTATGTTCAAAACACTAGAAAAACTAGAAATAACAGGAACTTACCTCAACATTGTAAAAGCTATATATGCTAAACCTCAGGCTAGGATCATCCTAAATGGAGAAAACTGAAGGCATTCCCTCTGAAATCTGGAACAAGACAGGGATGCCCTCTATCACCACTTCTATTCAATTTAGTTCTTGAAATACTAGCCAGAGAAATTAGACAGACAAAAGAAATTAAAGGCATAAAAATAGGAAAAGAAGGACTTGAATTATCGCTATTTGTGGATGACATGGTAATATATTTAACAGACCCAAAAGGGTCTACAAAGAAACTGCTAGAGTTAATAAATGAAGGATATAAAACCAACACGCATTAATCAAAGGCATTCCTGTATATCAGCAACAAAACTTCTGAAATTGAAATGAGGAAAACCACTCCATTCACAATATCCTCAAAGAAAATAAGATACTTGGAAATCAACCTAACAAAAGAGGTGAAAACCACAGAACCCTAAAGAGAGAGATAGAAAAAGATCTTAGAAGATGGAAAAATGTACCCTGTTCATGGATAGGCAGAACTAAATTCATCAAAATGGCGAAATTACCCAAAGTTCTATACAGGTTTAACGCAATGCCAATCAAAATCCCAATGGCATTTCTTGTAGAAATGATAAAGCAATCATGAAATTCATATAGAAAAACAAAAGACACAGAATAGCAAAAGAAATTCTAAGCAGGAAGTGTGAATCGGGAGATATAGCGATACCAGAGTTCAAACTTTACTACAAAGCAATAGTAACAAAAACAGTGTGGTACTGGTACGAAAACAGGCAGGTGGACAAATGGTATAGAATGGAGGACAGAGAAAACAATCCACAAAATTACAACTTTCTTATATTTGATAAAGTGGCTATAAACATGCAATGGATGAAGGATAGCATCTTCAACAAATGGTGCAGGGAAAATTAGAAATCCATATGCAACAAAATGAAACTGAATCCCGTTTTCTCACCATGCACAAAAGTTAAATCAAAATAGATCAAGGAGCTAGATATCAAATCAGAGACACTGCGTCTCATAGGAGAAAAAGTTGGCTACGATCTATATACTGTGGGGTCAGGCTCCAAATTCTTTAATAAGACATCAATAGCCCAAGAGTTAATAACAAGAAAAAAACAAATGGGACTTACTTAAACTAAAAAGTTTTTTTCTCAAGAAGAGAAACAATAAGAGAGGTAAATAGAGAGCCTACATCCTGGGAACAAATTTTTACCCCTCACACTTCAGATAGAGCCCTAATATGCAGAATATACAAAGAACTCAAAATATTAAACAATAAGATAACAAATAACCCAATCAACAAATGGGCCGAGGACCTAATCAGACACTTCACAGAGGAGGACATACAATCAATCAACAAGTACATAAAAAATGCTCACCATCTCTAGCAGTCTGAGAAATGCAAATCAAAACCACCTTAAGATACCATCTTACTCCAGTAAGATGAGCAGCCATTATGAAGTCAAACAACAATAAGTGTTGGCGAGGATGTGGGGAAAAGTGTACACTTGTACACTGCTGGTGGGACTGCAAATTGGTGAGGCCAATTTTGAAAGAAGTATGGATATTCCTGGGAAAGCTGGAAATGGATCCACCATTTGACCCAGCTATCACCCTTCTTGGACTGTTCCCTGAGGATCTTAAAAGAGCGTACTATAGGGATACTGCCACATCAATGATCATAGCGGCACAATTCACAATAGCTAGACTGTGGAACCAACTTAGATGCCCTTCAATAGATTAATGGATAAAAAAATGTGGCATCTATACACAATGGAGTATTACACAGCACAAAAATGACAAAATCATAGAATTTGCAGGGAAATGGATGGCATTAGAGCATATTATGTTAAGCGAAGCCAACCAGTCCTTAAAAAATAAATGCCAAATGTCTTCTCTGATATAAAGAGAGCAAATAAGAGCAGAACAGGGAGGAAGAGCATGAGGAAAATATTAACATTAAACAAAGACGAATGGGGGGAGAGAAAGGGAGAGAGAAGGGAAAGCTTATGAAAATTGTAGGAGACCCTCAATGTTACACAAAATCGCATATAAAATGTTGTGAGGGGAAGTGGGGGGGAAACAATGGAGAGAATTGAACAATAGCAGATGAGGTAGAGAGGGAAGATGGGAGGGGAGGAGAGGGTGGATAGTAGGGGATAGGAAAGGTAGCAGAATACAACAGTCACTAATATGCCATTATGTAAAAGTGTGAATGTGTAACCGATGTGATTCTACAATTCGTATTTGGGGAAAAAATGGGAGTTCATAACCCAATTGAGTCAAATGTATGAAAGATGATATATCTTGAGCTTTGTAATGTTTTGAACAACCAATAAAAATAAATAAATAAATAAATAAAGGTTTAAAATTTAGTGGGAAGAAATCAGCTAAAAATGGGTTCAGATGTATTCATTTTGCTATGCAGAAACTTTGTTTTGTGTAGTTGTAAATATCACAAATTTATTTTACCAGAAAATGCACATAAATTGAGATGAAAGGATAATTCACCTATCTTCATGAAAAATTCATAGCATTTTCTACACTTTTCATACTTCATTTTTTTCGTGAATATTTTGACATGGACAAGGTCTAGTCTTAGGCTATCCTTCCAGAATACTACCTCATCTGACAAGTTCGTACAATGTGTTGGATTGTACTTTTCATCTTTTATTTAATAGTTTCTAGCTGATAATGTGTATTTTTCTTATCTTTATTTGGACATTATCTTTGCATTTTATGTTTTACTGGGGAAGAGACTCATCAAAAGCTCTTTATTATATGTATCAACAATCAAACATTTAGAGCATGCAATTATTCTTAATTTTGCATGAAAATAAATTTGTACCATTTTTCTTATAAAGATGTTGTATTATTAATAATGTCCCTACTGTAATAAGTAACTACTTACAAGAAGAATTAAACAATTGACTTTATATCAATTATGAACATGAAAAGTACTAAAATAAGTATTTGGCAATTAATACACAATTGATAGAAATAGAAATCACAAGAACGCCATTTAAAATGTCAGTGCATATGGTCCTTAAATAATAGGTTGTTCAAATAAAATTTCTCTAATTCATAAGACTTAATATGCCATATTACAGCTTAATGTGATATAAAACCTTAAATTATCAGTATTGATAAATAAGAATGATACCTTTTTACTTAAATATGTTTATTTGATTTTCACTGTAAGATGTTAATTATGGAAGAATTGAGAATTAAGAAAGACTTGGTCTATATTATTTCTAACAGGAAAATCAAAGTACTTTTAAATATATATGTATATATATATAATATATATGTAATGCATATGCATGAATATAGATACATATGTGTAATAAATGTATTGTAATATATCTATCAGTTGATTATAATTTTTAGATTTTCTCAAGAAAAAGAATGACTATAAAAAACAGTCTTAAACTTAAATTTCATAGCATACTACTGTTTGTAATGACATGAGAGAAAAATAGATATGGAGGGGAAACGAAAAAGGAAGGGAGAGAAGGGGGAAAATGGGGAAGAAAGTGAGTAAAGAAGAGGGACATGAGTGTATGATGTTAAGATAAAAGTGGAGGGGCTGGGTTTGTGGCTCAGTGGTAACATGCTTTTCTAGCATGTGTAAGGCACATGGTTCTATTCTCAGCACCACATACAAATAAACAAAATGAAGGTCAATCAACAACTGAAAAAATAAAAAATAAAAAAGAAGAAATATTATGAAAATTCCAAGCTTTGATGAATGTTAAATAAAAAAAATTATGTTACATAGCCTAATGTAATTTTAGACTATCCAAAATAGTCACTAAATGTTAGATTATTAGTGCTATAACTAAAAATCCATTGATCTTTCCTCTACATTCTGTGGCATGCTAGTGCTAAAATAAATTGTATTATTAATCCCCCCCCCCCAAAATCCTAATATTTCTACAGTAACTGACCCAGTTGAACATCAATGCAAGTAGACATGATGTGCATTTTGACGTTCATTTTTATTCAACACTGGTACATTACTATTTCTTTAGTTTATGCACATCATAGCATATATGTCTCATCAAAATTTCGCAAATTTATAGGCATTTGTTTCACTTTCAATCACTTCCTGCTTGAGAACACATGTATTCCTCCATGTTTCTTGACTGCTCTTTTCATGAGACTTCTTTCCAAACACATTATTTTCAATTTCCATTATCACATTTGAATCAAAACTCACAAACCCGTCACAATAAACCGTAACACTAATATTACCATTAGATGTGTAACTGGTTGGAATGAATGGTTCTATATCAATATAAGATTTCTTACTTAGTTTCAGATATCAATTCAATCCATTATTTAAAGTGGAACCAGTTATATTATTTATTCACAGTACAGTCTATTCACGAATTATCTCTATATTCATAGACACAGGTACACCTCTTTGTACCCCCAATACTAATTTATACGTCCTCAAAATATAGCTCCCAGAAATGGTGGAAGAAATACTCATGTCACCTGATCTACATATACATTTTATCACAGTAATATTCTGGACACAAAAAGCAAAGGTCACACTTATGATTGTACAAAACCTAAATGGAAAGTGAACATGGATTACTAAAAACATCCATGTCCAGGTTGCCTAATGCTCTCAAATGAAAATCCTATTGGTGACTACATATTTGTTTCTTCCAAAGATTATATATTCAAACTCAACCATGTTGAAAATGTCTAATCCTGTCACTCACTTTATACTTTGCCTGATTTTGTAATGTCTCTATTGATATCTGCTTTCCTACATATTTTCCCCAGTTAATCATTGTGACTTCCTCGTCACATGTGCTGATATTTACATTCACTCTCTTAGCGATACCCTACTTCTAAAGAACTTTTGTTCCAAATCCTACACTCATTCTTCTTCCTAAACCTACCGACTATCTTCCTAATCCTACCCACTATCACTTTTTGACTGGATGTTCTCTTCTACATTCAATCATCCAAGGTGAAAGGTCCTATGCCATTGTATATCGATTTATCTGAAACATCTGTGCAGAATGTAATTCAACGCTAAGTATCCCAATCAAGGGACAAATGACCTTCTGGGCTTCAAATCTTACTTAGATTTCTGTTTTCGTACATATATTTCACCTCTATATTCTTGTAAATATCACAGGTTCCCAATACCATTATTCATGCAGCAGAATGGTTCCTAACCCATATCGAACATGTTAATAACACTAATCATACACTGTTCCCTCAATCTAACTTTGCTGAAGAGCAGCGACAGTGTTGGTCTTACAATACAAGAATGTATGGGATCTTCCACCTGCTGAGAACATCAAAGGTACGTGCAGAAATGATCTCTGGAGAAGATGTAGGCAGCTTTGATGGACCTGAGAGAGCAAAAGACATCTCCATGGCAAACAACCTGGAAGGATGAAGGAATGTGTCTGAATCAGCCTCACTCTTCTTAATGTAGAGTAGACCAAACCAGGCCTGTGTGGAAAGCTCTTCCCAGGTGCGTATGGTTGATATACCATTCTAACATATGAAATTGTCTCAGGAAGTAGGGGCAGCCTCCATCTCATGGAACCCTTGGAAGCAACTGTTAGGACAAAGTGGTAGCCAAGGCAGTGACCTCATTCAGTTCCTGAAAGAAGTGACCACACCTCACTTCCTTGGTGATGAAAGTCTCTGAACTTGGGATCCAGGAAGCCAGGCACCCAGAGCCATTACCAATCCCAGTCCCAGTGGTCTCACTTGTTTGAATTTACCAAAGACAGAGTCAGTCTTTCTTCTTACCTGTTAAGGTCTGTAAACAAGTCAGATTGGCACCTGTTATTTTGCTGGAGAAATGTTAGAGTCTGTAAACAAGTCTGGATGGTGCCTGGCAAAATGCCAGAGGGAGTGGTTTGTGAAGTAACAAAAGCGAGCCATTAAGTGTGAAGATTCCTTATTGGTTGACTGCTTTATCTATTTTATGCTAATGAGATAGGCTGTGTAAAATGTATAAATATCGCTCAGATCTTACAATAAACGGCTCTCATTCCTGCTGCATCAACATTCACAAGTTATTCGTCACCCCCCAGGTTATTCTGCTGCAGCGGGACTGCGGCAGATGGTGGCCCGTTACGGGGAGCCCTGGGACACTCACGGGTAAGGGTCGAAAAAAGCTTTCTGTCCATAGATAGGACGGGAGCAATCTGCTCGTCCCTAGGCAGATAGGGCGATAGGAAAAATGACCATTTCGAGAAAATGGAGAAGATTGATGCAGTATGTTTGTGTCTTGTTTTGTCTTGAAATGTTGTATTGTCTTTGTGATGAAAATATGGAAGGGGTGAGAAGTAAATTGATAAGAGAAAAAGGCACCCCAGTGGAACCAAGAATAGTTAGGGCATGTGTTGATAAAAGCCCAGAAACTCTAGTCAGAAAGAAAAAGAAAGTTCAGAAGAAGAAGGATTATCAGGAAAAAAGTTGCAGCAAAAGGCTATTACTGAATACTTTTCGATACTGGAGGGTGCGTGAAATGACAAGGCGGCTGCCACCTGCCCAAGCCGATCATGGCGCAGTAAGAATTTTCCAAGAGGCAGTTGAGGGCTCTTCCCCGCCCCCCTGCCCGGGGGAGCGGATCACCACTGTGAGCCCAAATCTAGACCTGACCTGGAGGCACAGTCTCGCAGGCTTTTGCTCCCTGTGCCCGGAAGAAGTTTGAGCCCAGGACTCTCCCTGGGGCCATCTGGGGCTGCCCAGGATGCTACAGCTGGCAGAAGATGCCACTGGCATCCCTGAAGTTTGATCATTTCCAAGGCCAGTAACTACAATGGGTCTCCCACACCTGCAGGCTGATGAGTAATGAGTACTATTAAGGCTTATTTCAAATGTAAAAAACCTTGAGATAATGTACTAAAATTGTTCAGAAGGTTGTTTTCTTAGTGAAATGCTACAGGATTTTCTTTAGCCATCCAGAGTTCCTGCCTTCGTCCAAGTGCCGGTGAAAACAAAGGTGGAAGAATTTACAATGTTGCTGAGAACTGGAGGAAACTTCGGCTGAGAACCCGAGGAGACTTCGGAGCTATCACTGTTTCTGCTACTACAACTTAAGCTAGCTGCCTGGAGAACTTACCTGGACTGTGATTTACCTGAACTCTGAGTTAATCTATTGAGACACTGCTTTATCTGGACTGAGACAACAGACTGTAATCTACAACAACTTGTAACTCGGTATCTTTGCTAACGGTGTCATTGCTGGTATAAGTTTTCCAAGGGCTTCTTGCATGGAGCCATCAACTGGATTGGTATTGTAACAATTTGTATCCTCCCTTTCTGTTTCTAGCAGGTTATTTATGGTGTTTCTGTAAAAAACACTATGGTCCTTATTTAAATTAAACAAAAGGGGGGAAATGTTAACGTCTGTAAACAAGTCAGATTGGCACCTGTTATTTTGCCAGAGAAATGTTAGAGCCTGTAAAGAAGTCTGGATGGCGCCTGGCAAAATGCAGAGGGAGTGGTTTGTGAAGTAACAAAAGCGAGCCATTAAGTGTGGAGATTCCTTATTGTTTGACTGCTGTATCTATTTCATGCTAATTAGATAGGCTGTGTAAAATGTATAAATACCGCTCTTATTCAACAATAAACGGCTTCCAGGCCTGCTGCATCAGTCTACACAAGTTGTTCGTCACCCCCCGGTTATTTTGCCCTGCCAGCCGGGCTATGGCACTTACCTACTGATGTGAGGATGGCCAAATGCCAGGGAAGCTCTGAAGATGGTTCTTTCCTGATAAAGCAGGTATTGGCTCACCGCTGACTCCTGACTACTTCAAGAGTTGGCAAAGGAAAGCAGATTTGAGACAGAACAAGCAATTTTGGGGAACATAGTATGGCCCACCAGTCAGAGGACACTCTGGATAGTCACAGACCAACTTGGAGGAAAGTGTTGCCTTTGTGGGTGTGGTTGTGGGTTTGTGTATCCCACTGTGTCTGTGGTTATAGACATTAGAAAAGAGAATGCATCAATGGATGTGTTCTGTCTAGTAGAAAGTTTCTCAGCATTCATCCTGCCAAATTTATGAATGGACTACGACTTTCCTTATGAATGGGCAATACCTGCTATCTTCCTAAGTTCCTGTTTTCTTCCTGAATTCTGGCCACTCTCAAGAATAGGGCTCATGGTTTTGTGTAAAAGATATGTACCACCTCCAAACTCTGTAACATGGCCTTGTACTGGATAGATGAAGGGAATGGAGAGGAACTCAGAAAACTCAGATATCAGTGTGACCAGTAAAGTGTCAGTGGAGAAACACTGATTTGGGCCTTTTGTTTACCTATTGTTCCGTTGCCCTGAATGTCTGGAAGGTCTTTGCCTCAGTCCACCCCTTTGAGAAGCCTGAAGAAAACAGTTTTCTAATGGAAAATAATGAGCATCACCTGTGGCTCTTTGCTTAATTGCCATGGAAAGGGATGTGTCTGAATCAGCCTCTTGGCCCTGTGTGAGGCTGTGACTTAGATTCTCACCACCTGATGAATCTAAGGAAAGATCTCATGTGTGCATCCAAAACCAAAATGGAAAAAGAGCAGTCTTGTGGATGAAGTCTCTCGCCTTCCTCTGTAAGGTTCCTGATTTCCATCAAGTGAGAATAGGTATCCTTTGGTTCAAAAAGTTTTTCAAAGCCCTGCAGAGGCAAGCCCATAGGTGCTTGGATTTTCTCATGACTCCAATTCACATAAAGAATCTAAACCCCACAGACATTAGGCTCAAATTGGAGAAGCAGAGCAGTATTAATGGCAGGCCTATTTGATCACTCCTTGTTCACAGATAGGTTGTCAAGCCACCCTGACTTTAGACAAATGAGGGTAGGGAGCATATTTTGGATACTGTCTTCAGCTGCGCCCCTCATGGAAACTTCCAGCCAGAGGTAATGATGAGTGTCTATGTGGAAGTAGTTGAGAGCCATGTGGGAGTATTTTGGTTTTAATTGTGGTCATTTGTTTGGCTGATGGAAGAGATGACTGGGTCCACCTTGGCTTGAACTCTGGTGTGAGTCTTCTTAGAGACTGAGTTTGGAAATTACTGCAGAGATGTATTGCCATGAATTGTGTTGGGATTTTTGGAGGCCACACATGGTAGTGGCCTTTGGAAACTGAGATCTAGGTCCAGGGGGCTTCCCACAGAGCACTGGGAATCTGAGCCAGAATATCACATGATTTTATTCTTTAAGACTTGACAGCCATAGTTGAGAGTAAAAACACACATGGACCTCACATTGTAGACCTCAATGGGCCTGGCTTCATTTGATCATTTGGCCACTCTTTGGGAAGTCTTGTCTGTGAGAGTTCTCCAGATGTTTCATTGAAATGGGCTTTCTCACCATTTGATGTTTCCAGAATGAATTAAATCCCACAGTGCCTCCAACCTCATCCTTGAAAAATGGCTAGATAAACATCATAAAAATTTGAAAAATCCCATCACCAGGTGTCACTGGATACACTTTGGATTTCCTGTTGCTGATCATGAGTGTACCAGACAGTGCCTTGATTGACTGGGTTTCATGAAAATGGTGTAGAACAGTGATGCAAATAAGTTAAAGTCTGTTGAGTAGTGGGCCTAGAGGAGTGTTTTGCAGGTCTGTGATAAAACTTCTGTGTTGGGATTATGTGGATCTGCCAAAAGGCTTGTAACTGACATGGTGCAGCCAGCAGACCCTTGTATGTAAAGGCATCTTGTTGAATGGAGAGGTTTCAGGTCAATGTTCAGAATCAGGTTGCTATGGTCAAGGGGGCAAGCTATGTGGGATAGAAGCCTGGTTGGTGCATTCTCCTGCAGACCCTGACGCACAACACGTGACAGATCTCCCTCCAGCACTGTGACCCAGTTGAATTTCTTGTATTTCCTGAAGCCAATACCAAACTCCCAGTGCAGCAGCAAGAACACCATGAAAAGTGGAGGATTACCAAATGGCTTCACAGTCCACACGGGGCCACACTTAGCCTTCAGTGGCAAGAGTTTACTTACAAAGAGAGAATTCATCCTTGCTGCCTCACTTTCTTTGGAAAATAAGAAACCATGTTCTGCAGGTCACATAGATGGAGACCCAGCTTTGGTGGTCTCACTAGAAAGGAAGCCATAGGTCCTGACAACAACATATACTTCAAGTGGCCAACCTCAGAGGCAGGTTCTCCAGAAGTCTTTAGGCTGGCACATCTCCATATTTGTGCAATATTTACCTTGTCCCTTACTTTTGGAAACTCCTCTACCACCTCCAAGATTGTGAACTCGCAATCATGTTCCATTCCTGATATGTATTCACAGATTTTCTAACTCTTCTTCTTTTATTTTGTCTTACTTGGGGCAAAGATAGTGTCAAGGTATTGTTGTGAATGAGAGTAGGAAGATTTTGTGTAGCACATATTTGCATACACAAATATGTTCTACACCATTTTCATGAAACTCAGTAAATCAAGGCACTGTATGGTATACTCATGATCAGCAACAGGACATCCAATGTTTCTCCAGTGCCACCTGGTCATAGGAATTTCAAAAATTTCATGGTATTTATCTAGCCATTTTTCAAGCATGAAGTTGGAGGCACTGTGGGTTTCAGTTCATTCAGCAAACATTAAATGGTGAGGAAGCTCATTTCAATGAAATCTCTGGAGAACTCTCACAGGCACGGCTTCCCAAAGAGTGGACAAAAGGTCACATTAGGCCAGGCCCATTGAGGTCTACAATGTGAGGTCCATGTGTGTTTTGACTCTCAACTATGGCTGCCATTTCTTTAAGAATAAAATCATGTGATATCCTTGCTGAGATTCCCAGGCCTCTGTGGAAATCCACCCGGGGCCTAGGTTTCAAGTTTCCAAGAGGGACTTTCATGCGTGGCCTCTTAAATTCCTAACAAAATTCATGGCAATGCTTCTCTGAGTTCAGTTCCAAAACCCAGTCTCTAAGGGGAATCACACCAGAGTTCAAGCCCACGTGGACCCAGTTATTTTTTCCAATGCAACACAAATGACCAAAATTAAAACCAAAACACTCCCACATGGCCTTCACCTTATTCCATATAGTCAATCATCTTAACCTCTGGCTGGAGGTTTCCATGAGGGGCGCAGCCCAAGACAGTGTATAAAATCAGCTCGTTTGCCCCTCATTTGCCTAAAGTCAGGGTAGCCTGGACACCGTTTCTGTGAACCAGGAGTGAACAAATAATCCTGCCGTTAATACTTCTTTGTTTCTCCAATTTGAGGCCTACTGATTTTAGGTATCGATTCTTTAGGTGATTTAGAGTCATGCGAAAACACAAGCACCTCTGCAGGGCTTTGAAGAACTCATTTGACCCAAAGAATCCCTATTGTCATTTGATGGAGTGCAGGAACCTAACAGAGGAAGGCAAGAGACTTCATCCACAATGAATGATATTTTTTGCCATTTTGGTTTTGGAAGCTCACATGGGATCATTCTTAAGATCCATCAGGTGCTGAGAATCTAAGTCACAGCCACACACAGGTCCAAGAGGCTGATAAAGAGTCACAGGTGAGGCCCATTCATTTCCATTTGAAAACTGTTTTCTTCAGGCTTCACAAAGGGGTGGCCTGAGGCAAAGACCTTCCTGACATTCAGTGCAACACAACAATAAGTAAGCAAAAGGTCCAAAGCAGGGTTTCTGCACTGAGACTTTCCTGGTCACACTGATATCTGAGTTTTCTGAGATGCTCGCCATTCTCTTCAGCTATCCAGTACATGGCCATGTCACAGAGCTTGGAGGTGGTACATATTTTGGACACAAATCCATGAGCCTATTCTGGAGAGTGGCCAGAATTCAGGAAGAAAACAACAACTTAGAAAGATAGCAGGTGTTGCACATCGATAAGACAAGCTGCAGTCCATTCATATATTGGGCAGGATGAATTATGGGAAGATTTATACTAGACAGGACACATCCATTAATGCATTCTCTTTTCTAATGTCTACAACAACGGACACAGTGGGATACACAGAAACAGAAACACTCGCCATGTCAAATGACTTACTAGAAACTGTCCACTCCAAACCAAACAAACCGCCTTTCCTATCTATTCTCAGAACATGAGACAAAACAACAAACCCACACCCACTCCCACAAAGGCACCTCCTTCCCCCAAGTAGGTCTGTGACTATCCGGAGTGTCCTCTGACTGGTGGGCCATACTATGTTCCCCCGAAATGGCCTGTCTTCTCTCAGATCTTGTTTCCTTGACCAACTCTGTGAGGATGTCAGGAAAAAGTGGTTAGCCACTACCAGTTTTCTCAGGAAACGTCCTTCTTCAGAGCTCTCCTGGCATTTGGCCATCCTCACATCTTTAGGTACCAAGAAAACTTACTCTGTCCTTGGTAAATCCAAACAAGTGAGCCCATTGGGACTGGGACTGGGACTGCCTCTGGGTGCCTGGCTTCTTGGATACCAAGTTCAGAGAGTTCCATCACCAAGGAAATGAGGTATGTCACATTCTTTGGAACTGAATGAGGTCACTGCCTTGGCAACCACTTTGTCCTAACAGTTGCTTCCAAGGGTAACATAAGATGGAGGTTGCCCCTACTTCCTGTGACACTTTCATAAGGTAGAATGTATATCACCATTGGCACCCGGGAACAGCTCTCCACTCAGCCCTGGTTTGGTCCATCTTCTGTACAATAAGAAGAGAGAGAGGCAGATTCAGACACATCCCTTCATCCTGACCAGGTTGTTTGCCATGGAAGATGACTTTTGCTCTCTCAGGTGCTTCATACCTGCCTACAACTTCTCAAGGTACCATTTGTGCATGGACATTTGAGGTTCTCATCAGGTGGAAGGTCCCCAACTTTCCTGTATTGTAAGAACCACTCTGTCTCTGCTCTTCTGTAAAATGATTGAGGGAACAGTGTATACTTGGGGTTAAAAACAGGTTTGATTTGGATTACGAGTGATTCTGTGTGATGAATAATGGTATTGGGAACCTGCAATATTTACAAGAATATAGAGGTGAAATATAAGTAGGAAAACAGAAATCTAGGTATGATTTGAAGCCCAGAAGGGTTTTGCCCTTGATAGGGATACTTAGCTTTGAATGATGTTCTGCAAAGATGCCTCAGATAATTCGATATACAATGGCATAGGACCTTGTACATTGGATGATTGAATTTAGAAGAGAACATCCAGTCAAAAAGGGATATTCAGTAGGATTAGGAAGATAGTCGGTAGGTTTAGGAAGAAGAGTGAGTATAGGATTTGGACCAAAAGTTCTTTAGCAATAGACTTTCGGTTGTTGAGTGAATGTAAATGTCAGCACATATGAAGAGTCAGTCACTATGTTGAACTGGGGAAAATATGTAGAAAAGCAGATATCAATAGAAACATTACGAAATCAGGCAAAGTATAAAGTGAGTGATAGAATTAGACACTTTCAACAGGGTTGAGTTTGAATATATAAATTAGGAAAAAAACAAATATGTAGTCACCAGTAGGATTGACAATTGACAGCATTAGGCAACCTGGACATGGATGTTTTTAGAAATCCATGTTCACTTTCCATTTAGGCTTTGGTACAATCATAAGTGTGACCTTTCCATTTTTTGTCCAGAATATTACTGTGATAATGAGGTGACATGAGTATTTCTTTCACCATTTCTGGGAGCAATATATTGAAGATGTAAAATGAGAATCGGGGGTACAAAGAGGTGTACCCTGTTTCTAGGAACATAGAGAAAAAGCATGAATAGACCATACAGTGAATAAAAAAATATAACATTTTTGAACTTTAAATAATGAATTGAACTGATATCTGAAAAATTAAAGGAAATCGTATATTGATATACAATCATTCATTCCAACCAGGTATATATGTAATGGAAATATTTGTGTTTTGGTTTATCATGAAGAGTGTGTGAGTTTTGCTTCAAAATGATTATGGAAATTCAAAATAATGTGTTTGGAAAGAAGTCTCACGAAAAGATCAGTCAAGAAACCCTGACAATACATGTGTTCTGAAGCAAGAAGTGGTGAAAATTGAAACAAATGCTTATTAATTTGTGAACTTGTGGATGAAATGTATATCCTGTGATGTGCAAAAACTGAAGAAACAATAATGTACCAGTGTCGAATTCAAATGAATGACAAATTACATATCATGTCCCATAGGAGTCTACTTGCATTGATGTTAGACTGGGTCAGTTACTGTAGAATAATTAGGATTTGTATGCACCATTCACTGAAGTTAGTTTTCAGTACTAGGAAACAAATATGTATTTCAGGTGGATGAATATTTCTGATTATCATCTTGTGAAAAGTGGATTATAAATCCACATACATGAACATGAATGAATTTAGAGAGTGTATATTAGACAAATATATTTCATATTTTGAAAAATTTGGAGAGTATATCTATATCTATATCTATATCTATACACACACACACACACACACACACACACACACACACACACAACTCACAGACATTAAAAAGTACCAATATAAATGCCAATCGAAATTCATCAGTAAATATGTATCATCCACAAATGCAAAAATATTTATTTTACTGAACATGAGTTAATGTATAATGTTGTTCTACTAGGACGCTCTCCTATAAGTTGAATTTTCATTTCCAACAGCATTTAGGAGGAGTGAACTCTTCTCACAATTTGTATCTGCCAAGACAGCCACCTCACAAAAATGTACGTGTGATACCTGGTAGGATTCTATATATGCATATAAATATACGTGTGTGAAGAGACTACAGAAAAAGGAAACAAGAATTCACATATTTGTTAAGTTTAAAACACATGGAGAATATTTCAAATAAATTTGACTAGATTTATAACTCCTACCTTATATAATGCAAATGTCAAGTCCAACTATACAACATGTCTCCTCTGAAGTACTTGTATTTCTAATGTGTTGGGTTAATTTTCTCCATTATATTAGGATGAATAGTCTCAGTCTACTAGGTATGGGTTAGTGTCAGGGATTCAGTATTTTGAATGGAAAATTGGAAAATGAATCCAATGTGTATGTAAATATATGCTGCACAAATATCCTCCCGCTCTCATCCAGAACAATGCCTTGACATTACCTTCACCCCAAGTAAGACACAATTAGAGGAGAAGAGTTACAAAATCAGTGAATACATTTCTGGAATGGAAAATGCTCAGGAGTTCACAACCTTGGAGGTGGTAGAGGAGTTTCCAAAACTAAGGGACAGGGTAAACCCTCCACAAACATGGAGCTCTGCTGGCCTAAAAACTTTTTGAGAAACTGCCTCTGAGCTTCCACACTTGAAATATATGTTGTTTTCAGGAGATTTGGCTTCCTCTGTAGTGAGAACATCAAAGCTGGGTCTGCATCTATGTGACCTGGAGGACATGGTTTCTTATTTTCCAATGAACAAGATGAAGCAGTGCTGAATCCTCTCTTTGTAGGTAAACTGAGGCCACTGGGGACTAAGTGTCTCCCCGTGTGGACTGTGAAGCCATTTGGTCCTCTTCCACTTTTTGTGGTGTTTTTGCTGCTGCACTGTGAGTTTGGTATTTGTTTCACGAAATACTAGGAGCTAAACTGGGACACAGTGCTGGAGGGAGTTCTGTCACGTGTGGTGGGTCAGGGTCTGCAAGAGAATGCACCAACTAGGCTCCTATCTCTCACAGCTTGCCCCATTGCCCCCTTGTCCATATCAACCTGATTCTTAATTTTCCTCTGAAAACTGTCCATATAACAAGATGCCTTTACATATAAGGGTCTGTTGGCTGCACCATGTCAGTTACAAGCCATTTGGAATCCAATGGTAGATCCACATGGCCCTACCACGGATGTTTTATCAAACACCTCCCCACCACTGCTCTAGACCCACTACTCAGCAGGCTCCAAATTTCTGGCATCTCTGTTGTACACCATTTTCATGAAACTCAGTAAATCAAGGCACTCTCTGGTATACTCATGATCAGCAACAGGACATCCAATGTTTCTCCAGTGCCACCTGGTCATAGGAATTTCAAAAATTTCATGGTATTTATCTAGCCATTTTTCAAGCATGAAGTTGGAGGCACTGTGGGTTTCAGTTCATTCAGCAAACATTAAATGGTGAGGAAGCTCATTTCAATGAAATCTCTGGAGAACTCTCACAGGCATGGCTTCCCAAAGAGTGGACAAAAGGTCACATTAGGCCAGGCCCATTGAGGTCTACAATGTGAGGTCCATGTGTGTTTTGACTCTCAACTATGGCTGCCATTTCTTTAAGAATAAAATCATGTGATATCCTTGCTGAGATTCCCAGGCCTCTGTGGAAATCCACCCGGGGCCTAGGTCTCAGTTTCCAAGAGCGACTTTCATGCATGGCCTCTTAAAATCCCAAAAAAATTCATGGCAATGCTTCTCTGAGTTCAGTTCCAAAACCCAGTCTCTAAGGGGAATCACACCAGAGTTCAAGCCCACGTGGACCCAGTCATTTTTTCCAATGCCACACAAATGACCAAAATTAAAACCAAAACACTCCCACATGGCCCTCATCTTATTTCATATAGTCAATCATCTTAACCTCTGGCTGGAGGTTTCCATGAGGGGCGCAGCCCAAGACAGTGTCCAAAATCAGCTCGTTTGCCCCTCATTTGTCTAAAGTCAGGGTAGCCTGGACACCGTTTCTGTGAACCAGGAGTGAACAAATAAGCCTGCCGTTAATACTTCTGTGTTTCTAAAATTTGAGGCCTACTGATTTTAGGTATCGATTCTTTAGGTGATTTAGAGTCATGCGAAAACACAAGCACCTCTGCAGGGCTTTGAAGAACTCATTTGACCCAAAGAATCCCTATTGTCATTTGATGGAGTGCAGGAACCTAACAGAGGAAGGCAAGAGACTTCATCCACAATGAATGAAATTTTTTGCCATTTTGGTTTTGGAAGCTCACATGGGATCATTCTTAAGATCCATCAGGTGCTGAGAATCTAAGTCACAGCCACACACAGGCCCAAGAGGCTGATAAAGACACATCCCTTTCCAAAGCAATTAAGCAAAGAGCCACAGGTGAGGCCCATTCATTTCCATTTGAAAACTGTTTTCTTCAGGCTTCACAAAGGGGTGGCCTGAGGCAAAGACCTTCCTGACATTCAGTGCAACACAACAATAAGTAAGCAAAGGCCCAAAGCAGGGTTTCTGCACTGAGACTTTCCTGGTCACACTGATATCTGGGTTTTCTGAGATGCTCGCCATTCTCTTCAGCTATCCAGGACATGGCCATGTCACAGAGCTTGGAGGTGGTACATATTTTGGACACAAATCCATGAGCCTATTTCGGAGAGTGGCCAGAATTCAGGAAGAAAACAACAACTTAGAAAGATAGCAGGTGTTGCACATCGATAAGACAAGCTGCAGTCCATTCATATATTGGGCAGGATGAATTATGGGATGATTTATACTAGACAGGACACATCCATTAATGCATTCTCTTTTCTAATGTCTACAACAACGGACACAGTGGGATACACAGAAACAGAAACACTCGCCATGTCAAATGACTTACTAGAAACTGTCCACTCCAAACCAAACAAACCGCCTTTCCTATCTATTCTCAGAACATGAGACAAAACAACAAACCCACACCCACTCCCACAAAGGCACCTCCTTCCCCCAAGTAGGTCTGTGACTATCCGGAGTGTCCTCTGACTGGTGGGCCATACTATGTTCCCCCGAAATGGCCTGTCTTCTCTCAGATCTTGTTTCCTTGACCAACTCTGTGAAGATGTCAGGAAAAAGTGGTTAGCCACTACCAGTTTTCTCAGGAAACGTCCTTCTTCAGAGCTCTCCTGGCATTTGGCCATCCTCACATCATTAGGTACCAAGAAAACTGACTCTGTCCTTGGTAAATCCAAACAAGTGAGCCCACTGGGACTGGGTCTGGGACTGCCTCTGGGTGCCTGGCTTCTTGGATACCAAGTTCAGAGAGTTTCATCACCAAGGAAATGAGGTATGTCACATTCTTTGGAACTGAATGAGGTCACTGCCTTGGCAACCACTTTGTCCTAACAGTTGCTTCCAAGGGTAACATAAGATGGAGGTTGCCCCTACTTCCTGTGACACTTTCATAAGGTAGAATGTATATCACCATTGGCACCCGGGAACAGCTCTCCACTCAGCCCTGGTTTGGTCCATCTTCTGTACAATAAGAAGAGAGAGAGGCAGATTCAGACACATCCCTTCATCCTGACCAGGTTGTTTGCCATGGAAGATGACTTTTGCTCTCTCAGGTGCTTCATACCTGCCTACAACTTCTCCAGGTACCATTTGTGCATGGACATTTGAGGTTCTCATCAGGTGGAAGGTCCCCAACTTTCCTGTATTGTAAGAACCACTCTGTCTCTGCTCTTCTGTAAAATGATTGATTGAACAGTGTATACTTGGGGTTAAAAACAGGTTTGATTTGGATTACGAGTGATTCTGTGTGATGAATAATGGTATTGGGAACCTGCAATATTTACAAGAATATAGAGGTGAAATATAAGTAGGAAAACAGAAATCTAGGTATGATTTGAAGCCCAGAAGGGTTTTGCCCTTGATTGGGATACTTAGCTTTGAATGATGTTCTGCAAAGATGCCTCAGATAATTCGATATACAATGGCATAGGACCTTGTACATTGGATGATTGAATTTAGAAGAGAACATCCAGTCAAAAAGGGATATTCAGTAGGATTAGGAAGATAGTCGGTAGGTTTAGGAAGAAGAGTGAGTATAGGATTTGGACCAAAAGTTCTTTAGCAATAGACTTTCGGTTGTTGAGTGAATGTAAATGTCAGCACATATGAAGAGTCAGTCACTATGTTGAACTGGGGAAAATATGTAGAAAAGCAGATATCAATAGAAACATTATGAAATCAGGCAAAGTATAAAGTGAGTGATAGAATTAGAAATTTTCAACAGGGTTGAGTTTGAATATATAAATTAGGAAAAAAACAAATATGTAGTCACCAGTAGGATTGACAATTGACAGCATTAGGCAACCTGGACATGGATGTTTTTAGAAATCCATGTTCACTTTCCATTTAGGCTTTGGTACAATCATAAGTGTGACCTTTCCATTTTTTGTCCAGAATATTACTGTGATAATGAGGTGACATGAGTATTTCTTTCACCATTTCTGGGAGCAATATATTGAAGATGGAAAATGAGAATCGGGGATACAAAGAGGTGTACCCTGTTTCTAGGAACATAGAGAAAAAGCATGAATAGACCATACAGTGAATAAAAAAATATAACATTTTTGAACTTTAAATAATGAATTGAACTGATATCTGAAAAATTAAAGGAAATCGTATATTGATATACAATCATTCATTCCAACCAGGTATATATGTAATGGAAATATTTGTGTTTTGGTTTATCATGAAGAGTGTGTGAGTTTTGCTTCAAAATGATTATGGAAATTCAAAATAATGTGTTTGGAAAGAAGTCTCACGAAAAGATCAGTCAAGAAACCCTGACAATACATGTGTTCTGAAGCAAGAAGTGGTGAAAATTGAAACAAATGCTTATTAATTTGTGAACTTGTGGATGAAATGTATATCCTGTGATGTGCAAAAACTGAAGAAAAAATAATGTACCAGTGTCAAATTCAAATGAATGACAAATTACATATCATGTCCCATAGGAGTCTACTTGCATTGATGTTAGACTGGGTCAGTTACTGTAGAATAATTAGGATTTGTATGCACCATTCACTGAAGTTAGTTTTCAGTACTAGGAAACAAATATGTATTTCAGGTGGATGAATATTTCTGATTATCATCTTGTGAAAAGTGGATTATAAATCCACATACATGAACATGAATGAATTTAGAGAGTGTATATTAGACAAATATATTTCATATTTTGAAAAATTTGGAGAGTATATCTATATCTATATCTATATCTATACACACACACACACACACACACACACACACACACAACTCACAGACATTAAAAAGTACCAATATAAATGCCAATCGAAATTCATCAGTAAATATGTATCATCCACAAATGCAAAAATATTTATTTTACTGAACATGAGTTAATGTATAATGTTGTTCTACTAGGACGCTCTCCTATAAGTTGAATTTTCATTTCCAACAGCATTTAGGAGGAGTGAACTCTTCTCACAATTTGTATCTGCCAAGACAGCCACCTCACAAAAATGTACGTGTGATACCTGGTAGGATTCTATATATGCATATAAATATACGTGTGTGAAGAGACTACAGAAAAAGGAAACAAGAATTCACATATTTGTTAAGTTTAAAACACATGGAGAATATTTCAAATAAATTTGACTAGATTTATAACTCCTACCTTATATAATGCAAATGTCAAGTCCAACTATACAACATGTCTCCTCTGAAGTACTTGTATTTCTAATGTGTTGGGTTAATTTTCTCCATTATATTAGGATGAATAGTCTCAGTCTACTAGGTATGGGTTAGTGTCAGGGATTCAGTATTTTGAATGGAAAATTGGAAAATGAATCCAATGTGTATGTAAATATATGCTGCACAAATATCCTCCCGCTCTCATCCAGAACAATGCCTTGACATTACCTTCACCCCAAGTAAGACACAATTAGAGGAGAAGAGTTACAAAATCAGTGAATACATTTCTGGAATGGAAAATGCTCAGGAGTTCACAACCTTGGAGGTGGTAGAGGAGTTTCCAAAACTAAGGGACAGGGTAAACCCTCCACAAACATGGAGCTCTGCTGGCCTAAAAACTTTTTGAGAAACTGCCTCTGAGCTTCCACACTTGAAATATATGTTGTTTTCAGGAGATTTGGCTTCCTCTGTAGTGAGAACATCAAAGCTGGGTCTGCATCTATGTGACCTGGAGGACATGGTTTCTTATTTTCCAATGAACAAGATGAAGCAGTGCTGAATCCTCTCTTTGTAGGTAAACTGAGGCCACTGGGGACTAAGTGTCTCCCCGTGTGGACTGTGAAGCCATTTGGTCCTCTTCCACTTTTTGTGGTGTTTTTGCTGCTGCACTGTGAGTTTGGTATTTGTTTCACGAAATACTAGGAGCTAAACTGGGACACAGTGCTGGAGGGAGTTCTGTCACGTGTGGTGGGTCAGGGTCTGCAAGAGAATGCACCAACTAGGCTCCTATCTCTCACAGCTTGCCCCATTGCCCCCTTGTCCATATCAACCTGATTCTTAATTTTCCTCTGAAAACTCTCCATATAACAAGATGCCTTTACATATAAGGGTCTGTTGGCTGCACCATGTCAGTTACAAGCCATTTGGAATCCAATGGTAGATCCACATGGCCCTACCACGGATGTTTTATCAAACACCTCCCCACCACTGCTCTAGACCCACTACTCAGCAGGCTCCAAATTTCTGGCATCTCTGTTGTACACCATTTTCATGAAACTCAGTAAATCAAGGCACTCTCTGGTATACTCATGATCAGCAACAGGACATCCAATGTTTCTCCAGTGCCACCTGGTCATAGGAATTTCAAAAATTTCATGGTATTTATCTAGCCATTTTTCAAGCATGAAGTTGGAGGCACTGTGGGTTTCAGTTCATTCAGCAAACATTAAATGGTGAGGAAGCTCATTTCAATGAAATCTCTGGAGAACTCTCACAGGCATGGCTTCCCAAAGAGTGGACAAAAGGTCACATTAGGCCAGGCCCATTGAGGTCTACAATGTGAGGTCCATGTGTGTTTTGACTCTCAACTATGGCTGCCATTTCTTTAAGAATAAAATCATGTGATATCCTTGCTGAGATTCCCAGGCCTCTGTGGAAATCCACCCGGGGCCTAGGTCTCAGTTTCCAAGAGCGACTTTCATGCATGGCCTCTTAAAATCCCAAAAAAATTCATGGCAATGCTTCTCTGAGTTCAGTTCCAAAACCCAGTCTCTAAGGGGAATCACACCAGAGTTCAAGCCCACGTGGACCCAGTCATTTTTTCCAATGCCACACAAATGACCAAAATTAAAACCAAAACACTCCCACATGGCCCTCATCTTATTTCATATAGTCAATCATCTTAACCTCTGGCTGGAGGTTTCCATGAGGGGCGCAGCCCAAGACAGTGTCCAAAATCAGCTCGTTTGCCCCTCATTTGTCTAAAGTCAGGGTAGCCTGGACACCGTTTCTGTGAACCAGGAGTGAACAAATAAGCCTGCCGTTAATACTTCCGTGTTTCTCCAATTTGAGGCCTACTGATTTTAGGTATCGATTCTTTAGGTGATTTAGAGTCATGCGAAAACACAAGCACCTCTGCAGGGCTTTGAAGAACTCATTTGACCCAAAGAATCCCTATTGTCATTTGATGGAGTGCAGGAACCTAACAGAGGAAGGCAAGAGACGTCATCCACAATGAATGAAATTTTTTGCCATTTTGGTTTTGGAAGCTCACATGGGATCATTCTTAAGATCCATCAGGTGCTGAGAATCTAAGTCACAGCCACACACAGGCCCAAGAGGCTGATAAAGACACATCCCTTTCCAAAGCAATTAAGCAAAGAGCCACAGGTGAGGCCCATTCATTTCCATTTGAAAACTGTTTTCTTCAGGCTTCACAAAGGGGTGGCCTGAGGCAAAGACCTTCCTGACATTCAGTGCAACACAACAATAAGTAAGCAAAGGCCCAAAGCAGGGTTTCTGCACTGAGACTTTCCTGGTCACACTGATATCTGGGTTTTCTGAGATGCTCGCCATTCTCTTCAGCTATCCAGGACATGGCCATGTCACAGAGCTTGGAGGTGGTACATATTTTGGACACAAATCCATGAGCCTATTTCGGAGAGTGGCCAGAATTCAGGAAGAAAACAACAACTTAGAAAGATAGCAGGTGTTGCACATCGATAAGACAAGCTGCAGTCCATTCATATATTGGGCAGGATGAATTATGGGATGATTTATACTAGACAGGACACATCCATTAATGCATTCTCTTTTCTAATGTCTACAACAACGGACACAGTGGGATACACAGAAACAGAAACACTCGCCATGTCAAATGACTTACTAGAAACTGTCCACTCCAAACCAAACAAACCGCCTTTCCTATCTATTCTCAGAACATGAGACAAAACAACAAACCCACACCCACTCCCACAAAGGCACCTCCTTCCCCCAAGTAGGTCTGTGACTATCCGGAGTGTCCTCTGACTGGTGGGCCATACTATGTTCCCCCGAAATGGCCTGTCTTCTCTCAGATCTTGTTTCCTTGACCAACTCTGTGAAGATGTCAGGAAAAAGTGGTTAGCCACTACCAGTTTTCTCAGGAAACGTCCTTCTTCAGAGCTCTCCTGGCATTTGGCCATCCTCACATCATTAGGTACCAAGAAAACTGACTCTGTCCTTGGTAAATCCAAACAAGTGAGCCCACTGGGACTGGGTCTGGGACTGCCTCTGGGTGCCTGGCTTCTTGGATACCAAGTTCAGAGAGTTCCATCACCAAGGAAATGAGGTATGTCACATTCTTTGGAACTGAATGAGGTCACTGCCTTGGCAACCACTTTGTCCTAACAGTTGCTTCCAAGGGTAACATAAGATGGAGGTTGCCCCTACTTCCTGTGACACTTTCATAAGGTAGAATGTATATCACCATTGGCACCCGGGAACAGCTCTCCACTCAGCCCTGGTTTGGTCCATCTTCTGTACAATAAGAAGAGAGAGAGGCAGATTCAGACACATCCCTTCATCCTGACCAGGTTGTTTGCCATGGAGGAAAATTAAGAATCAGGTTGATATGGACAAGGGGGCAATGGGGCAAGCTGTGAGAGATAGAAGCCTAGTTGGTGCATTCTCTTGCAGACCCTGACCCACCACACGTGACAGAACTCCCTCCAGCACTGTGTCCCAGTTTAGCTCCTAGTATTTCGTGAAACAAATACCAAACTCACAGTGCAGCAGCAAAAAACTCCACAAAAAGTGGAAGAGGACCAAATGGCTTCACAGTCCACACGGGGAGACCATAGTCCCCAGTGGCCTCAGTTTACCTTCAAAGAGAGGATTCAGCACTGCTTTATCTAGTTCTTTGGAAATAAGAAACCATGTCCTCCAGGTCACATAGATGCAGACCCAGCTTTGATGGTCTCACTACAAAGGAAGCCAAATCTCCTGAAAACAACATATATTTCAAGTGTGGAAGCTCAGAGGCAGTTTCTCAAAAAGTTTTTAGGCCAGCAGAGCTCCATGTTTTTGGAGTGTTTACCCTGTCCCTTAGTATTGGAAACTGCTCTACCACCTCCAAGGTTGTGAACTCCTGAGCATTTTCCATTCCAGATATGTATTCACTGATTTTGTAACTCTTCTCCTCTAATTGTGTCTTACTTGTGGTGAAGGTAATGTCAAGGCATTGTTCTGGATGAGAGCGGGAGGATATTTGTGCAGCATATATTTACATACACATTGGATTCATTTTCCAATTTTCCATTCGAAATACTGAATCCCTGTCACTAACCCATACCTAGTAGACTAAGACTATTCATCCTAATATAATGGAGAAAATTAACCCAACACAATAGAAATACAAGCACTTCAGAGGAGACATGTTGTATTGTTGGACTTGACATTTGCATTATATAAGGTAGGAGTTATAAATCTAGTCAAATTTTAATTGAAATATTCTCCATGTGTTTTTAAACTTAACAAATATGTGAATTCTTGTTTCCCTTTTCTGTAGCCTATTCACACATGTATATTTATATGCATATATAGAATCCTACCAGGTATCACACATACATTTTTGTGAGGTGGCTGCCTTGGCCGATACAAATTGTGAGAAGAGTTCACTCCTCCTAAATGCTGTTGGAAATGAAAATTCAACCTATAGGAGAGCGTCCTAGTAGAACAACATTATACATTAACTCATGTTCAGTAAAATAAATATTTTTGCATTTGTGGATGATATATATTTACTGATGAATTCGATTGGCATTTATATTGGTACTTTTTAATGTCTGTGAGTGTTGTGTGTGTGTGTTTGTGTGTGTGTGTGTGTATATATATAGATATGGATATAGATATAGATATAGATATAGATATACTCTCCAAATTTTTCAAAATATGAAATATATGTGTCTAATATACACTCTCTAAATTCATTCATGTTCATGTATGTGGATTTATAATCCACTTTTCACAAGATTATAATCAGAAATATTCATCCACCTGAAATACATATTTGTTTCCTAGTACTGAAAACTAACTTCAGTGAATGGTGCATACAAATCCTAATTATTCTACAGTAACTGACCCAGTCTAACATCAATGCAAGTAGACTCCTATGGGACATGATATGTAATTTGTCATTCATTTGTATTCGACACTGGTACATTATTATTTCTTCAGTTTTTGAACATCATAAGATATACATTTGCCAAGGCAGTGACCTCATTCAGTTCCAAAGAATGTGACATACCTCATTTCCTTGGTGATGGAACTCTCTGAACTTTGTATCCATGGAGCCAGGCACCCAGAGGCAGTCCCAGGCCCAGTCCCAGTGGGCTCACTTGTTTGGATTTACCAAAGATAGAGTCAGTCATTCTTGGTACCTACTGAAGTGGGATTACCAAATGCCTGGAGAGCTCTGAATAGGGAGCTTTCCTGAGAAAGCAGGTAGTGGCTCTCCACTTTTTCCTTACAACTTTACAGAGTTGGCCAAGGAAAACAGATCTGAGAGAGGACAGGCCATTTCGGAAGAACAGAGTATGGCCACCAGTCAGAGGACACTCTGGTTTGTCATACACCTATGGGGAAGGAGGTGCCTTTTTGGGAGTGGGTGTGGGTTTGTGGTTTGTCTCATGTTCTGAAAATAGGTAGGAATGGCGGTTTGTTTGTTTTGGAGTGAACTGTTTCCGGTAAGTCATTTGAAGAGGTGAGTGTTTCCATGTCCGTGTATCCCACTGTGCCTGTGGTAGTAGACATGAGAAAAGAGAATGCAGCAATGGATGTGTCATGTCTAGTATAAAGCTTCCCAGCATTCATCCTGCCCAATTTATGAATGGAGTGTGGCTTGCCTTATGCACGGGCAACACCTAATACCTTCCTAGATCCCTGTTTTCTTCCTGAATTCTGGCCACTCTCTAGAATAGGCTCATGGTTATGTGTCCAAGATATGTACCAAATCCAAGGTCTTTGACATGGCCATGTACTGGATACCTGAATGGAATGGCCAGCATCTCAGAAAACTCAGATATCAGTGTGACCAGGAAAGTCTCAGTGGAGATACCCTGCTTTGGGCCTTTTGCTTACCTATTGTTCTGTTGCCCTGAATATCAGGAAGGTCTTTGTCTCTTGCAACCCCTTTGTTAAGCCTGAAGAAAACAGTTTTCAAATGGAAATGAATGTGCATCACCTCTGGCTCTTTGCTTAATTTCATTGGAAAAGGATGTGTCTGATTCAGGCCCTTTGCCCTGTTTTAGGCTGTGACTTAGATTCTCAGCACCTGATGGATGTAAAGAAAGATCCCATATGTGCATCTAAACCAAAATGGAAAAACGTTCAATCAATGTGCATGAATTATATTGCCTTCCTTTGTTAGGTTTCTGAAATCCATCATGTCAGAATAGGGATTCTTTGGGTGAAATGAGTTCTTCAAATCTCTGCAGAGGGGCTTGGCTTTTCTTATGACTCCAATTCACAAAAAGAATCTAGACCCCACAGTCAGAGAGCCTCAAATTGGAGAAGCGAAGCAGTATTAAGGGCAGGCCTATTTGATCACTCCTGGTTCACAGGAAGGGTGTCCAAGCCACCCTGACATTCGGCAAATGAGGGGCAAGGGAGCTTATTTTGGACACTGTCTTGGGATGTGCCTCTCATGAAAACCTCCATCCAGATGTTATGATGAGTATCTTTATGGTAGAAGATGAGGGCCATGTAGGAGTGTTTTGGTTATAATTGTGGTCATTTGTGTGGCAGTTGGAAGAGATGACTGGGTAAACCTGGGCTTGAATTCTGCTGTGATTCCCCTTAGAGACTGAGTTCTGGAACTGACCTCAGAGAAGTATTGACATGAATTGTGTTGGGATTTTAGGAGGCCAGGAATGAGAGTTGCCATTGGAACCTGGGATCAAGGCCCAGAGTGGCTTTCCACAGAACACTGGGAATCACAGCCAGGATATTACATGATTTTATTCTGAAAGACTTGGCAGGCATAATAGAGATTCAAAACACACTTGGACCTCGCTTTGTAGACCTCAATGGGCCTGGCTTCATGTGACTTTTTGGCCACTCTTTGGGTAGACTTGCCTGTGAGAGTGCTCCAGAGATTTCCCTGAAATTAGCTTCCTCACCATTTAATGGTTCCTGAATGAATTGAAACCAACATTGCCTCCAAATGCATCTGTGAAAAAATGCTAGATAATTACCATGAAATTTTAGAAATTCCGATGACCAGCTGGCACTGGAGGACCTTTGATGTCCTGTTGATGATCATGAGTATACCAGACAGGGCCTTGATTGACTGGGTTTCATGAAAATGGTGTAGAACAGAGATGCCAGTAAGTTGGGGCCTGGTAAGTAGTGGGCCTAGAGCTGTGTTATGCAAATGTGTGATAAAACATCTGTGGTGGGGCCATGTGGATCTTCCATTGGCTTCCAAATGGCTGTGACTGACATGGTGCAACCATCACACCCATATATGTAAAGGCATATTTTTATATGGAGAGGTTTCAGAGTAATGTTCAGTATCATGTTGCTATTGTCAAGGGGGCAAGCTACTTGAGATAGAACCCTGGTTGGTGCATTCTCCTGGAGACCCTGCCAACCACACCTGACAGAACTCCCTTCAGCACTGTGTCCCATTTGAACTCGTTGTATTTCATGAAGCAAATACCAAACTCCCAGTGCAGCAGCAAGAAACACCACGAAAATTGGAGGATGACCATTGGTTTCACAGTCCACACGGGAAGACCCTTAGCCCTCAGTGGCCAATGTTTACCTACAAAAAGAGAATTCATCACTGCTGCCTCATTTTTATTTGAAAATAAGTAATCATTTCCTCCAGGTCACATAGATGCAGATCCAGCTTTGATGGTTTCACTACAAATAAAGCTAAAGCTCCTGACAACAACATATATTTCAAGTGCCCAACCTCAGAGGCAGATTCTCAAAAAGTCTTTTGGCCAGCAGAGCTCCATGTTTGTGGAGTGTTTACCCTGTCTCTTACTTTTGGAAACTCCTCTACCACCTCCAAAGATGTGAAATCTGGAGCATTTTCCATTCTAGATATGTATTCACAGATTTTCTAACTCTTCTCCTCTAATTGGGTCTTACTTGGGGCGAAGGTAATGTCAAGGCATTGTTCTGGAGGAGAGTGGGAAGATTTTTCCGTAGCATATATTTGCATACACATTGGATTCAGTGTCCTATTTTCAATTCAAAATACTGAATACCTGACTCTAACCCATACCCTACCAGACTCTGACTACTAATCCTAAAATGATGGAGAAAAATAACCCATAAAGAATAGAAATACAAGCAGTTCAGAGTAGGCATGGTGTATAGATGGACTTGCCTTTTGCATGATACAGAGTTGGAGTTATAAATCTAGTCAATTGTTTGTTGAAATAGTTGTCCTAGTATTTTTAAGGTTAACAAATATGTGAATTCCTGTCTCCCTTTCTCTGTATTCTTATATGCACATATAGATTCCTATCTGGTACCACACGTACATTCTTGTGAGGTGGCTGACTTGGCAGATACAAATTGGTAGAAGAGATCACTCCTACTAAACCCTGTTGGAACTGAATATTCAACCTATGGGTGAGCTTGCTAGTTGAACAGCATTATACATAAATCCATGTTCAGTAAAATGAATATTTTTAGATCTGTGGATGGTATATATTTTATAATGAATTTTGATTGACATATATATTGCTACTTTTTTGTCTGTGTGTTTGTTTTATGTATATGTATATATATGTATATATATATATGTGTATATATATATATATATATATATATATATATATATATATATATACACTCTCCAGATTTTTCAAAATATGAAATATATGTGTCTTATATTCACTCCCTAAATTCATTCATGTTCATGTATGTGGATTTATAATCAACTATTCACAAGATTATTCTCAAAATATTCATCCACCTGAAATTTGCCCAATGCTCTCAAATGTCAATCCTATTTGTGACTACATATTTGTTTCTTCCTAAGATTATATATTTAAACTCAACCCTGTTCAAAATGTCTAATCCTATCACACACTTTATACTTTGCCTGATTTTGAAATGTCTCTATTGATATATGCTTTCCTACATATTTTCCCCACTTCATCATTGTGACTGACTCTTCACTTGTGCTGACATTTACATTCACTCTCTAATCGAAATCCTATTGCTAAGAAACTTTTGTTCCAAATCTTATACTCACCCTTCTTCCTAAACTTACTGACTATCTTCCTAATGCTACAGACTATCCCTTTTTGGCTGGATGTTCTCTTCTACATTCAATCATCCAAGTAAACGTGGTGCGAGCTTCAGAGGAGGAGACTACCAACAGGCTATCTCATGCAACATCAAAGGGTTTATTGGGTGTCCAGAATGCTGGGGTTCAGAGCTCACCTTAATAGAGCAGATAGCCCTGAGAATAGCTGAAGTAGAGCTTATATACTTTCCCTGGAGAGAGAAGGGAGGGAATTGTATTGATGGGTCAGGGCGAGTGGGCGGTTTGCATGCAACTGGGAGAGGGAGTACATTCTGCAATTTGGCAGCTGGGGATAGAACATTCTGGGAACAAATTTTGCAAACATTTCTCAAGATTTCAACAGTGTTCTGTTAAGCATACAGAAAAACAAGATGTGACAAGTACCTATTTTATTAATATTTCATTCCCCACTTCTTCTTCTGGCTAATTTTAATCATACAAATGATCATTGGAGGGTGTCACATTCAATGTCTGCTAGTGGGCTATTACCATAAGTTTAACTCCTCCAATTTGAGCCTGGAGAAAAGATATTACACGGTTGAGCAAACAGGGTTTTATAGTTAGCAATAATATGAGGATTATTATTGGACCGGCCAGGTTTGATAAAAACGTAGTTAACCAGGGGGACTGTGTGAACCAAGACTCAAGCCACCCTTTTGGGCCCTCTCTCATTTGTTGATGCTCTTCAAGGTGTCTTTTAAATTTACTCATAGATTTTATTACGACTCCAGTATAGTCAGCATAAAAACAACATTCTTCCCTCAATGCAGCACAAAGCCCCCCTTCTCTAATGAAGAGGAGGTCCAACCCTCAACTGTTCTGTAAAACAACTTCAGAGAGAGAGGTTAAAGTTTCATGCAAAGCCCTGAAGGAGGTTTCTAATATCTTACTTTTGCTCTATTGCTGCTTCTAATTGGGTCATCTTTTGTGTCCCATGGACAATGCCACTGGTTCCTCTGCCCACCCGTGCAGCAACTCCTATTCCTAATAGGATGGCTAAAGTGAGGGATATATGTTCCCAGTGGAACCGGTTGTATGCCCCCCCTATTTGATCTTCAAATGAACCTGCATAATGATAGAGCACTCTGGGAAACATCTGCACCATTACACAATTTATCACATATCCTGATCATTTCATGAAAACATAAACGATGTTTAAGTATATAGAATTATGCTGTTGTAGGCACTGACAAAGCAAGGCACCTAAGATAGCACTCAAGAGAGGGAAACAGTCCTATTTGGTTCCAACCGGATTCAGAGGGCATTGCTTATATTGTAATCAATTAATCCCATGAAACTCAAGTTTAGGTAGTTTCAGAATTTTGTACCCAACATATAAGGGATGGGGCTCAGAAGTTCACAGTCTTCAGAAGTTTAAAAAAGCAGTATTTGTTTCTGTTTTTCCTTCTGTTCTGGGCAAGTTAACTTTTCAAGGACACCTGGGAGGAGGAGAGCTTTTTCTTCCATTTCTTATTTTCCCCCTGCCAGCTGTTACCATGGAGCCCGGTTGGTAATTTCTTTATCTTAGAAATGTAGCCATCTCTGTGAAGCCCCAGCTGAAGGCCAGAGGACTTGTTCACATATTTTGTGAAAAACTATTTAGGGGTTGTCTAGCTTAGAAGTACTGAGATTTTTAGCCAGTGGCCAAGTAGAACAGGGCAATACGAAAGAGAAAGTTTATCTACATTAAAGTCTTTATTGGGACTGTTTTGCTGAAAGTTCAAAACTCAGCCATGGTGAAGACTTCTGAAGAAGGTCATTTAAGACTCTTCTGTGGGCCTGGTACAGAGGGGGAAAGACGGGGAAGGTGGGGCTGAGAGCACCTCCGAGGATCTGAGAATGAGGGAAAAGAGAGATGTAAAAGAATAATGCGAAAGGGTATTGGGAATTTCCTAGCAGCAAACTTGAGCAGTAGATCAGGTAGAGCAGAGTGAAAGACGGGAGTGAGGATCCCAAAATCCTGTGAGGGACTTTAAATTTTAGTAACCTGTTTTCAGTGATGACAAAGCAACTTTAAAGGCCAATTATATTACATCTTGGATAAGGGTCTCAGGGCTCTCCTCAGCTCGTTTGAGCATTGGGTTAGCTGGTAAGAGGACCTGGTGGGACCCGGTGAGGGCACTGACAGGAGATGAGAGGAATGAGTCGGTGGAGCGGTACCTATGTACCTGCTACCTCAGAAAGGGGGCGATGGTCTGAGAACTGGTGGAGCTTTGGGTTTCTGATCTAGTTATTGGAGGGGAGAAATCAAGTTGCTGAGATGGGAGTGACATCAGAGGGTCTGGAGCAGAAGGCTGAGGATAATGATCTATTGGAGAAGCATAGTTCAGGATGTGAGTGAGGGAGGGAAAAGGCTTCCACATAGGGGAATTTCCTTTCACTCTTTTGAGCACTTGCAGAAGTTAAAAAGGTCATGCAAAATTTGAGGATCTAGAGACCCCTCTGGGTGCCATAGTTTTTGGTTGTCTAATTGGTAATGTGGCCAATGCTGTGTACTGAATTTGATGAAGAATTGGGGTTCCATCAGGCAGCCCCTGTATGCACACATTCCCATGACATACAGAAAAAGTCGGCTTTTCCCCCACACAGCCATTACTCTTTGTGGCTTTGATAGTCTGCCAGGCAAACTTAGTAATCTAGACTAGCCAACCTGCATCTGGCTCGCGTGTCCCTACATCCATAATGTTTGTTTCCATTATCTATGGTACAGAAGGGATTTAATGGTATTTTAGTGGGATCCTCTTCATCAGGGATATCACAATAGGAAATACCTATAGCCAGCTAACAAATGTCTGGGTGGAGAGATGGCCACCAGGTCCCTAAGGGGGCTGTATGCGAGATAGACCATACTTCTTTTCCAGTAGGATTTGTGATCAGCCATCACTGCTTAATGGGCTGATGAGGGTTAGGACTACTTGTAGCCAAGGGGAGAGTATATAACCTTATTCACATTGCGAATACACAATTTGAAACTGTTACCAGTCTTTTTCAGTTTCCAGAAAGATTCTGTACAGGCAGCAGGCTTGAGATGAGAGGTATGGATCCAGGAAGTGATTCTGTTTACGTTTACCACTGTAGGTGTTATAATAGCACCTGGTATGGTCCTTTTCAGCGGGGTACCAGGGATGACACCTGATATCATCTTACATAGATGAAATCTCTTACTTGATATGGATGTGGAATCCCCTGGTTCCCAGTTGGGTAGGCAGTGGCCAGCTGTTTTCACAGGTATTACTGAGTTCTTTCAAGATCTTTAAGTCTGTCAAGCAAGGGGGTGTGGAAAGGATCTTTAGGTCTTACAGTTGGGCTTAGGTCCCCTACTGGAGGAGGGCCACCATAAAGAATTTCACATGTGGTAAGGTTACTCAAAGAAACAAAGGGATTTTTTCTTGCATGAAACATTGCATAAGGCAGGAGCATAGTCCAATCTTATGCTGGTCTCTAAGCTTAATTTCGTTAAGGTCTCTTTAATAGTTCTATTCATTCTTTCTACTTGTCTTGAACTCTGTGGTCTATAAGCACAATTTAACTTCCAATTAATCCCCAGGTTCCTGGCTAACCCCTGACTTACCTGGGTCATGAACATCGGTCCATTGTCAGATCCTATTACCGGCTTAGCTTCCTCCAATGGTAGAGAGGCTTAGTCAGCAGCAGCGGAATCACTTAGAGTGTGTTGTGTGTTAGGGGACGAGGGCAGGGGATAAGGAGGGGGAGAAGAGTCCAGTAGAGTCAAATCTGTGACTCAGGGAGAACAGAGGGTGGAGGAGGAGGAGGTTGAGAGGGTTTGAGAGATCATGGGGGAAGGAGTAGGAGCAGAGGTAGGGGCAAGGAAAGGCTTCACCCATGGAGGAGGAGATTTGCAGAGGTCCTGCCAAGTTAAGATATATGGCTGTTGATCCGGATGGCTATGTGGCGCTGGCTGAAAGACAATACCTCTGACTTTTTAAATTAGTGGGAAGTAGAAAGATCCTTCTAGGGGCCATACGACTCCAAAGATGGGCCATTCTGAGGCACAGAGATTCTGCCAGGTCCAGCGTTTTACTAAAAAAAGAAAGATTCTGAGCCCTTAAGCGGACTTTGGTCCAGTGATCAAGGGTCAGGGACAGAGGCATTGACGTGCTCTGTTCCATAATGAAAGTTCCACAAACAGTAAAAGCAAGGACACACGACACAGATAAGACAAGACCATAAAGACAGGCAATGAACGTCCAACACTGAGACCAGGAATGAGTAGCCGGCAAAACCCAATGGTATGGCAATAACGAATCTAAAAGAAAATATCACTGAGTCGAGAAGACTATTGTTCCTTGATTTCCCGAGTTCTCTGCGGGGTCCTCCAGAGAGGTGCCCTTTGTCTCTGTGACATGTCTCTCAGCCACCGTCGGAGAGAGCCCAGGCTCTTCATCGCCAGCAATTTTGCCAAGCCCTAACAAGAAACCTGAAACCAGAAAGAGGCGCCTTACTTGCTCCGAGAGGAGCCCGTTGGGGTCTCTCTCTCGTCCGCCACTGCTGGAACTCAGTGGAAACTCAATATGTAAAGGTCAGGCGAGTGTCAGAGGAAGATACTACCAAGAGACTGTCTCATGCAACAGCAAAGGGTTTATTTGTGGTCCAGCATGCTGGAGCTCAGAGCTAAATTAAATAGAGCAGAGACCTCTGAGAACAGCTTAAGCAGAGCTTATATACTTTCCTTGGAGAGGGAAGAGAGGGAAGTTCAGTGATGGGTAAGGGCGAGTGGGCGGTTTGCATGACACCGAGTGAGGGAGTACATTCTGCAGTTCGGCTGTTGGGAACAGTACATTCTAGAACAAGATTAGCAAACATTTCTCAAGATTTCAACAGTGTTTTGTTAAGCATACAGAAAAACAGGAAGTGACAAGTACCTATTTTATTAATTTTATTAACCTTTCACTACCGACTATGCCTTTTTGACTTGATGTTCCTTCTACATTAATTCATGCAACGTACAAGGTGCTATGCCATTGTATATCGATTTATCTGAGACAACTCTGCAGAACGTAATTCAACACCACGTATCCCTATCAAGGGCCCAATGCCCTTCTGGGCTTCAAATCAGACTTAAATTTCTTTTTTCATACATATATTTCACCTATATATTCTTCTACACATAGCAAGTTCCCAATACGATCATTCATCCAGCAAAATGATTTCTAACCCAAATCGAGCATGTTTTTAACCATAACCGGACACTGTTCCCTCAATCTAACTTTACAGAAGAGCAGGGCAGGAGTTGATATTACAATACAGAAATGTAGAAAAACTTCCACCTGCTGAGAACCTCAAAGGTCCATGCAGAAATGATCCCTGGAGAAGATGTAGGAAGCAATAAAGGACCTGAGAGACCAAAAGTCATCTTCCATGGCAAACAACCCGGTCAGGATAAAAGGTTGTGTCTGAATCAGATTTTTTTTTAATGTAGAGATCATGGACCAAACCAGGCCTGTGTGGAGATCTATTCCTGGGTGCCTTTGGTTGATATACCATTCTAACTTGTGAAAATGTCACAGGAAGTAGGGGCAGCCTCAATCTCTTGGGACCCTTGGAAGCAACAGTTAGGACAAAGTGGCTGCCAAGACAGTGCCCTCATTCAGTTCAGGAAGGAAGTGACCTCACCTCACTTTCTTGGTGATGGAACTCTCTGAACGTGGGATACAGGAAGCCAGGCACACAGAGCCAGTCCCAGTCCCAGTCCCAGTGGTCTCACTTGTTTGGATTTACCAAGGACAGGGTCAGTATTTTTTGGTACCTACAGATGTGAGGAAGGCCAAATGCCAGGAAAGCTCGGATGCAGGGCTTTTCATGAGAAAGCAGGTAGTAGCTCACCGTTGGCTCCTAAGAAGTTCACAGAGTTGGCCAAGGAGACAAGATCTGAGACAGGAAAGGCCATTTTGGGGGAACATATTATGGCCCACAAGTCAGAGGACACTCTGGATAGTCACAAACCTACTTAGGGGAAGGAGGTGCCTTTGTGGGTGTGGTTGTGGGTTTGTGGTTTTGTCTCATTTTCTGAGAATAGGTAGGACAGTCGGTTTGTTTCATTTGAAGTGGACTGTTTCTAGTAAGTCTTTTCACAGGGCGAGTGTTTCTATGTCTGTGTATTCCACTGTTTCCGTGTTTGTAGACATTAGAAAAGAGAATCCATCAATGGATGTGTCGTGTCTAGTAGAAATCTTCTCAGCATTCATATTGCCCCATTTATGAATGGACGGTAGCTTGCCTTATCGATGAGCAACACCTGCTACCTTCCTAAGTTTCTATTTTCGTGCTGAATTCTGGCCAATCTCAAGAATAGGCCCATGGTTTTGTGTCCAAGATATGTACCACCTCCAAGCTCTGTGACATGGCCATGTACTGGATAGCTGTAGTGGATGGCGAGCATCTCAGAAAACTCAGATATCAGTGTGACCAGAAAAGTCTCAGAGGAGAAACCCTGCTTTCGGCCTTTTGCTTACCTATTGTTCTGTTGCCCTGAATGTCAGGAAGGTCTTTGCCTCAGGCCACCCCTTTGTGAAGCCTGAAGAAAACAGTTTTCAAATGGAAATGAATGGGCATACCTGTGGCACTTTCCTTAATTGCTTTGGAAAGGGATGTGTCTGAATCATGCCCTTGGCCCTGTGTGTGGCTGTGGCTTAGATTCTCAGCACCTGATGGATCTAAAGAAAGTTACCATGTGTGCATCCAAAAGAAAATTCGCCAAAAGAGCAATTATTGGGAGGAAGTCTCTCGACTTTCTCTGTAAGGTTCCTGACTTCCATCAAGTGAGAATGGGATCCTTTGGGTCAAAAGAGTTCTACAAAACCTGCAGAGGCTAGCCCATTGTGCTTGGGTTTTCTCATGACTAAAATTCACATAAAGAATCTAAACCCCACAGACAGTAGTCCTCAAATTGGAGCGGTATTAACGGCAGGCCTATTTGATCACTTTTGGTTCACCGGATGGGTGTCCAGGCCACCTTGACTTTAGGCAAATGAGGGGCAAAGGAGCTTATTTGGGACACTGTCTTGGTCTGCACCCCTCATGGAAACCTCCAGCCAGATTATGATGAGTGTCTATATGAAAGAAGATGAGGGCCATATGGGAGGGTTCTTGTTTTAATTGTGGTAATTTGTGTGGTAGTTGGAAGAGATGACTGGGTCCACCAGGGCTTGAACTCTGGTGTGATTCCCCTTAGAGACTGAGTTCTGGAACTGACCTCAGAGAAGTATTGCCATGAATAGTGTTGGGATTTTAGGAGACCACGCATGAGAATCGCTTTTGGAAACTGAGATCTAGGCCCAGGATGGCTTTCCACAGAGCTCATGGATTCTGAGCCAGGATATCACATGTTTTAATTCTTAAAGACTTGGTAGCCATAATTGAGAGTCCAAACACACATGGACCTCACATTGTATACCTCAATGGGCCTGGATTCATGTGTCCTTTTGGCCACTCTTTGGGAAGGCTTGCCTGTGAGTGTTCTCCAGAGCTTTCATTGAAATGAGCTTCCTCACCATTTAATGGTTCCTGAATTAAATGAAACCCACAGTGCCTCCAACTTCATCCTTGAAAAATGACTAGATTAATACCATGAAATTTTTGAAATCCCCATGACCAGGTGGCACTGGATAACCTTTAGATATCCTGTTGCTGATCATGAGTATAACAAACAGTGCCTTGATTGACTGAGTTTCGTGAAAATGGTGTAGAACAGAGATGCCAGTAAGTTGGAGCCTGCTGGGTAGTGGGCGTAGAGCAGTGGACTATAGGTGTGTAAATAAATATTTTTGGTAGGACCACCTGGATCTTCCATTGGCTTCCAAATCTTGCCACTGACATGGTGCAGGCAGCAGACCTTTATATGTAAAGGCATCTTGTTATATGTAGAGGTTTCAGGGCAATGTTCAGAATCAGGTTGCTATAGTCAAGGGGAAAGCTATGTGGGATAGAAGCCTGGTTCGTACATTCTCTTGCCGACCCTGACCAACCACACATGACAGAACTCCCTCCAGCATTGTGTCCCAGTTGAACATATTGTATTTCATGAAGCAAATACCAAATTCCCAGTGCAGCAGTAAGAAACACCCTGAAAAGTGGAGGATGACCAAATGGCTTCACAGACCACACGGGAAGACACTTAGCTCCCAGTAGCAACAGTTTACCTACAAAGGGAGTTTTCAGACCTGCTGCCTCATGTTCATTACAAAATAAAGAACCATGTCCTCCAGGTCACATAGATGCAGACCCAGATTGCAGAATCACATCAGTTGCAGAACCATTGATTTAAATATTGCCATACATATATTTCTTGTGCCTAACCTCAGAGGAAGTTTCTCAATAAGTCTTTAGGTCAGCACAGCTCCATGTTTCTGAAGTGTTTACCATCTCCCATACTTTTGTAAACTGTTTTACCACCTCCAGTGTTGTGAACTCCTGAGCATTTTTCATTCCACATATGTATTCACAGGTTTTCTAAATCCTCTCCTCTAATTGTGTCTTACTTTTAGCGATGGTTATGTCAAGGTATTGTTCTGGATAAGAGAGGGAAGATTTTTGTGTATCACATGTTTGCATACACAATAGATTCATTTTCCTATTTTCCATTTGAAATACTGAATCCCTGACACTAACCCATACCCTACTAGACTCTGACTACTAATCCTAATATCATGGAGAAAAAAAAACCTAACTGAATAGAAGTACAGTCCTTTTATAGGAAGCATGGTGTATATTTGTATTTGTCTTCCTCTTTATCAAGAGTATGTGTTTTAAATTTAGTAAACTTTTCATTTTAATATTTCTCCATGATTTTTTAAAGTTATCACATATGTAAATTCCTGTCTCCCTTTCTCTGTATCCTATTCAGCACATGTAATTTTTTTATGCATATACAATATCCTACCTGGTATCACACGTACATTCTTGTAAGATCACTGACTTTGGAATATAAAAATTGTGAGAAGAGATGACTCTCCCTAAATAATGATGGAACTGAAAATTCCACCTATGGGTGAGCTTCCTAGTGAAAAACACTATACATAAATCCATGTTCAGTAAAATGAATATTTTTGGATTTGTGAATGAATTATATTTCATGATGAATATCGATTGGCATATATATTGCTAAATATTAATGTGTGTGTGTGTGCATGTGTGTGTGTGTGTGGGCGTGTGTGTGTGTGTATATTCTACGGATTTTAAAAAAATATGAAAAATATGTGTCTTATTATACACTCCCTAAATTCATTCATATTCATTTATGTTCATTTAAATTCAAATTTTCACAAGATTATTCTCAGTAATATTCATAAACCTGAAATATATTTTGGTTTCCTACTACTGAAAACTTAGTTCAGTGGATGGTGCTTAAAAATCCTAATATTTCTACAGTAACTGACCCAGTTTAACATCAATGCAAGTAGATTGCTATGGGACATGATGTGTAATTTGAAGTTCATTTTTACTCAACACTGGTACATTACTATTTCTTCAGTTTATGGACATCATAGGATGTATTTTTTCATCCAGAACTTCACAAATTTTTTTGGCATTTGGTTCACTTTCAATTACTTACTACTTCAGAACACATGTATTCCTCCATGTTTCTTTACTGGTCTTTTCACTAGACTTCTTTCTAAACACATTATTTTCGATTCCATAATCATTTTTGAAGCAAAACTCACTCTTCACGACAAACCATAACCCTAATAATACCATTGCATATATAACTCATTGGAATGATGGTATATATATCAATATAAGATTTCCAATATATTTTCAGATGCAAACTCAATCCATTATTTAATGTTGGATCCAGTTACATACTTTATTCACAATATGGTCTATTCATGCATCATCTCAATAATCATCAACACAAGGTACACCTATTTGTATCCCCAGTACTAATTTATAAGTTTCCAGAATATTACTCCCCTTTATGGTGGAAGAAATACTTATGTCACCTGATCTACATATACATTTTACCACAGTAGTATTCTGGACACAAAATGCAAAGGTCACACATATGATTGTACCAAAGCCTAAATGGAAAGTGACCATGGATTACTAAAAGCATCTATGTCCAGGGTGCCTACTGCTCTCAAATGTCAATCCTATTGGTTACTACATATTTGTTTCTTCCTAAGATTATATATTTAACCTCAAGCCTGTTGAAAATATCTAATCCTATCACTCACTTTATACTTTTCCTGATTTCCTAATGCCCTTATTGATATCTGCTTTCCTACATATTTTTCCCAGTTCATCATTGTGACTGTCTCTTCACATGTGCTGACATTTACATTCACCCTCTAACTGAAAACCAATTGCTAAAGAACTTTTTGTCCAACTCCGAGACTCACTCTTCTTCCTAAACCTGCTGACTATCTTCCTAATCCTACAGACTATCCCTTTTTGACTGGATGTTCTCTTCTACTTTCAATCATCCGAGGTATAGGCTCCTATGCCATTGTATATCGATTTATCTGAGACCTCGGTGCAGAACATAATTTAATCTAAGTATACCAATCAAGGGCCCAATGCCTTTCTGGGCTTCAAATCTTTCCCAGATCTCTGATCTCATACATATATTTCACATTTATATTCTTATAAATATCACAGGTTCCCAATACTGTAATTCATCCAGCAGAATGACTCCTAACCCAAATCGAACATGCTATTAACACTAACCATACACTGTGCCCTCAATCTCACTTTACAGAAGAGCAGGGACAGAGTTGGTCTTAAAATCCAGGAAGGTAGGGTATCATCCACCAGCTGAGAACCTCAAAAGTCCCTGCAGAAATAATCCCTTGAGTAGGTGTAGGCAGGTATGAAGGATCTGAGAGAGCAAAAGTCATCTTCCATGGCAAACAACCTGGTCAGGTTGAAGGGATGTGTCTGAATTAGCCTCTCTCTTCCTAATGTAGAGAAGATGGACCAAACCATGCCTGTGTGGAGAGCTGTTCCCCGGTGCCTATGGTTGATATACCATTCTAACTTATGAATGAGTCACAGCAAGTAGAGGCAGACTCCATCTTTTGGGAACCTTGGAAGCAACTGTTCAAACAAAGTGGTTTCCAAGGCAGTGACTTCATTCAGTTCTTGAAGGAAGTGACCTCACCTTACATTATTGCTGATGAAAGTCTGTGTTCTTGGGATCCAGGAAACCAGGCACACAGAGTCAAACCCACTCCATGTCCCAGTGGGCTCACTTGTTTGGATTTAACAAGACAGAGTCACTCTTTCTTGGTACCTACTGATGTGAGGACAGCCAAATGCCTGGAAACTATGAAGACTGGCCTTTCCAGAGAAAGCAGATAGTTTCTCACCACGGGCTCCTGACAACTTCACAGAGTTTGCTAAAGAGACCAGATTGGAGACAGGACACGCCATTTTTGGGGAACATAGTATGGCCCACAAGTCAGAGGACACTCCGGATAGACACAGACCTACTTGGGGGAAAGAGGTGCCTTTTTGGGTGTGAGTGTGAGTTTGTGGTTTTGTCTCATGTTCTGAGAATAGTTAGGAAAGCTGGTTTGTTTGTTTTGGAGTGGACTGTTTCTAGTAAGTCCTTTGACAACGTGAGTGTTTCTGTGTCTATATATCATACTGTGTCCGTGATTGTAGACAGTAGAAATGAGAATGCATCAATGGATGTGTCCTGTCTACGAGAAAGCTTCAAAGCATTCATCCTGTGCAATTTATGAATGGACTGCAGGTTGCCGTATGGATGGGCAACTCGTGCTATCTTTCTAAATTCCTGTTTTCTTCCTGAATTCTGGACACTCTCCAGAATACGCTCATGATTTTGTGTCCAAGATATGTACCACCTCAATCTCTGTGACATGGCCATGTACTGGATACCTGATGGGAATGGTGAGTATCTCAGAAAACTCAGATATCACTATGCCCAAGAAAGTCTCAGTGGAGAAACCCTGCTTTGGGCCTTTTGCTTACCTATTCTGTTGCCCTGAATGTCAGGAAGGTCTTTGCCTCAGGCCACACTTTGTGAAGCCTGCAGAAAATAGTTTTCAAATGGAATTGAATGGTCATTACCTGTGCCTCTTCGGTTAATTGCTTTGGAAATGGATGTGTCTGAATCAGCCTCTTGGCCCTATGTGAGGCTGTGGCTTAGATTCACAGCACATGATGGGTCTAAAGAAAAATCCCATGTGTGCATCCAAAACCAAAATGGACAAAAGAACTGTCATGGTGGATAGAGTCTCTCGCCTTCCTCTGTAAGGTTCCTGACCTCCATTAAGTGAGAATAGGGATCATTTGGGTCAAGTGAATTCTTTAAAGTTCTGCAGAGGCTATCCCATAGGTTCGTGGGTTTTCTCATGACTCCAATTCACATCTATGTTTACAGAAGAGCAGGGACAGTGTTGGTCTTACAATACAGGAATGCAGTGGATCTTCCATCTGTTGAGAACCTCAAAGCTCCATGCAGAAATGATCTCTGGAGAAGATGTAGGCAGCTATGTAAGACCTGAGAGAGCAAAAATCATCTTCCATGGCAAACAACCTGGTCAGGATTAAGGGTTGAGTCAGAATGAGCCTATCTCTTCTTAATGTAGAGAAGATGGACCAAACCCGGCCTGTGTGGAGAGCTGTTCCCTTTTGCCTACGGGTGATATACCATTCTAACTTGTGAAAGTGTCACAGGAAGTAGGGGCAGCCCTCATCTCATGGGACCGTTGGAAGCAATTGTTATGACAAAGTGGTTGCCAAGGCAGTGATCTCATTCAGTTCCTGAAGGACGTGATCTCATCTCACTTCCATGGTGATGGAACTCTCTGAACTTGGGATACAGAAAGCCAGGCACCCAGAGCCAGTCTCAGTTCTAGTCCCAGTGGTCTCACTTTTTTGGATTTACAAAGGACAGAGTCAGTCTTTCTTGATACCTACTGATGTGAGGATGGCCAAATGCCAGGAAAGCTCGGAAGAGGGGCTCTTCCTGAGAAAGCAGATAGTGGCTCACTCCTGGCTTCTAACAACTTCACATTGTTGGCCAAGAAGACCAGATCTGAGACAGGTCAGGCCATTTCGGAGCATCATAGTATGGCCCATCAGTCAGAGCACACTCCGGAGAGTCACAGACCTATTTGGGGGAAGGAGGTGCCATTGCGGGTGTGGGTTTGTGGTTTTGTCTCATGTTCTGAGAATAGTTAGAAAAGGCGGTTTGTTTGGTTTGGAGTGAACAGTTTCTAGTAAGTCGTTTGACAATGCAAGTGTTTCTATGTCTGTGTATCCCACTGTGTCCGTGCTTGTAGACATTAGAAAAGAGAATGCATCAATGGATGTGTCCTGTCTCATAGAAAGCTTCCCAGCATTCATCCAGCACAATTTATGAATTGAATGCGGCTTGCCTTATTGATGGGCGATACCTGCTACCTTCCTAAGTTGCTGTTTTCTTCCTGAATTATGGCCAATCTCCAGAATAGGCTCATGGTTTTGTGTCCAAGATATGTACTACCTCCAAGCTCTGTGACATGGCCATATACTGGATAGCTGAATGGAATGGCGAGCATCTCAGAAAACTCAGATATCAGTGTGACCAGTAAAGTCTCAGTGGAGAATCCCTGCTTTGGGCCATTTGCTTACCTATTGTTCTGTTGCCCTGAGAGTCAGGAAGGTCTTTGTCTCAGGCCAACCCTTTGTGAATCCTGAAGGAAAGATTTTTCAAATGGAAATGAATATGCTTTACCTTTGGCTCTTTCCTTAATTGATTTGGAAAGAGATGTGTGTGAATCAGCCTCTTGGCCCAGTGTGATTCTTTGACTTAGATTCTCAGTACCTGATGGATCTAAAGAAAGATCCCATGGGTGCATAAAATCCAAAATGGCATAAAGAGCAGTCATTGTTGATGAAGTATTTTGCCTTCCTCTGTAAGGTTCCTGAATTCCATCAAGTGAGAATAGGGATCTTTTGGGTCAAATGAGTTCTTCAAATCTATTCAGAGGCTATCCAATAGGTGCTTGAGTTTTCTCATCTTTCCAATTCACATAAAGAATCTGTACCCGACACTCAGTAGGACTCAAATTGGAGAAGCAGAGCAGTATTAAGGGCAGGCCTATTTGATCACTCCTGGTACACAGGAAGGGTGTACAGGCCACTGGGAATTTAGGCAAATGAGGGGCAACAGAGCTTATTTTGGACACTGTCTTGGGCTACGCTAATGCTATCAAATGTCAATCCTATTGTTGACTTCATATTTGTTTTATCCTAAGCTCATATATTCATCCTCAACCCTGTTGAAAATATCTAATCCCATCACTCACTTTATTCTTTTCCTGATTTCCTAATGTCTCTATTGATATCTGCTTTCCTACATATTTTGCCCTGTGCATCATTGTGACTGACTCTTCACTTGTGTTGACGTTTACATTGACTCTCTAACCAAAACCCTATTGCTAAAGAACTTTTGTTCCAAATCCTATACTCACTTTTCTTCCTAAACTTACCGACTATCTTTCTAATCCAACTGACTATAACTTTTTGAATGGATGTTCTCTTCTACATTCAATGATCCAAGTACAGTTCAGGTTTCTATTCAACCGGGTGAGGGAGTAGATTCTGCAGTTTGGCAATTGGGGACAGCACATTCTGGCAACAAGATTAGCACAGAGTTCTCAAGATTTCAACAGTGTTTCGTTAAGTGTACAGAAAAACAGGAAGTGACAAGTACATATTTTATTAACCTTTCATTCCCCACTTCTTTTTCTGGCTACTTTTAATCATAAAAGTGATCTTTGTGGGGTGTCACATTCTATGTCTGCTAGTGGGGTATTACCATAATTTTAATTTGTCCAATTTGAGCTTGGAGAAAAGAAATTACATGGTTGAGGAAACAGGGTTTTATAGTTAGTAATAATATGAGGATTATTATTGGACCGGCCAGGGTTGATAAAAACGTAATTAACCAGGGGGACTGTGTAAAAAAAGACTCAAACTACCCTTTCTGTGCCTCTCTCTCTCTCATTGTTGCTCTTCAAGGCATCTTTTTAATTTACTCATAGATTTTTTTACAACTCCAGTATTGTTGACATAAAAACAACATTCTTCCCTCAATGAAGCACAAAGGCCCCCCTCTGTCATGAAAAGGATGTCCAACCCTCGACTGTTCTGTAAAACAACTTCAGAGAGAGAGGTTAAAGATTCCTGCAAAGCTGTGATGGAGGTTTCTAAAATCTTTAAGTTTTCATCTATTGCTGCTTCTAATTGGGTCACTTGTTGTGTCCCATGGACCAGAGCAGTGGTTCTTGTGCCCAACCCTGCAGCAACTCCTATTCGTAATAGAATGGCTAAGGTGAGGGACATATGTTCCCAGCGGAACCGGGTTGTATGTCCCCCTCTTTGATCTTCAGATGAACCTGCGTCATGATAGAGCACTCTGGGAAACATCTGCACCATTTCACAATTAATCACATCTGTTGACCATTTCATGAAAACATAAACAATGTTTAAGTATATAGAATTATACTGTTGTAGGGACGGACAAGGCAAGGCACCTAAGATAGCACCAAAGACACGGAAACAGTCTTTTTTGGTTTCAACCAGATTCAGAGGGCATTGCTTCTGTTGTAATCAATTAATCCCCTGAAACCCAAGTTACGTAGTTTCAGAATTTTGTACCCAACACGTAAGGGAAGGGGCTCAGAAGTTCACAGTCTGCAGAAGTTCACAAAAAGCAGTTTTTGTTTCTGTTTTTTCCTCAGTTTGGGCAAGTTAACTTTTCAAGGACACCTGGGTGGGGGTGTCTTCCCTTTCTTTTTTTCCCCCTTCCAGCTGTTTCCATACAGCCCAGTTTGTAACTTCTTTATCTTAGAAATGTAGCCATCTCTGTGAAGCCCCAGCTCAAGGCCAGAGGCCTTTTTTTCAAATATTTTGTGAAAAACTAGTAAGGGTGTGTCTAGATCAGGAGTGCTGAATTTTTTAGCCAGTTGCCAAGGAGACCAGGGCAACACAAAAATAGGAAGTTTATCTACAGTGAACTCTTTTATCGGGATTCTTTTGCTGAAAGTCCTAAATCAGCCATGGTGAAGACTTCTGGAGAAGGTCAGTTAAGACTTTTCTGTGGGCCTGGTACAGAGGGGGACAATTTGGAAGGCAGGGGTAAGAGCAGCTCTGTGGATCTGAGAATGAGGAAGGAGAGATGTAAAAGAATATTGGGAGAGGGCTTTGGGATCTTAATAGCAACAAAAACTTGAGCAATAGAACAGATAGAACAGAGGGGGAGACGGGAGTGAGATTCCAAAAAGCCTGTGAGGGACTTTAAATTCTTAGTAACCTGTTTTTAGTGATGACAAAGCAACATTAAAGGCCATTTTCATTACATCTTGTATTAGTGTCTGAGGATTCTTCTCAGCGGGTTTGAGCTTTGCATTAGGTGGTAAGAGGACTGGGTGGGACCCGGTGCGGGCACTGACAGGAGAGGAGAGGAGTGAGTGAATGGAGTGGTACCTCAGTACCTGCAACCTCAGCAAGGGAGCAATGGTCTGAGAACCAGTCGAGATTTGGGTTTTTGATCTAGATATTGGAGGGGAGAAATCAAGTTGCTGAGGTGGGAGTGACAGCAGAGAGTCTGGAGCACAAGGCTGAGGGTGAGCATCTATTGGAGAAGCATAGTTCAGGATGTGAGCAAAGGAGAGAGAAGGCCTCCACATAGCGGAATCTCCATTCACCCTTTTGAGCACTTGCAGAAGTTAAAAAGGTCACACAGAATTTGAGGATCTAGAGACCCCTCTGGGGGCCATCGGTTTTGGTTATCTAATTCGTAATATGGCCAATGCTGTGTACAGAATTTGATGAGGAGTTTGGGTTCCATCTGACAGTCCCTGTATGCTCACATCCCCATGACTTACAATAGAAGTCTGCTCTCCCCCCCCCACAGCCGTGACTGTTTGTGGCTTTGATAGTCTGCCGGGCAAACATAGTAATCTAGGCTATCCAACCTGCATCTGGCTCACGTGTCCCTACATCTATAATGTTTGTTTCCATTATCTATGGTACGGAAGGGATTTAATGGAATTTTAGTGGGATCCTGTTAATCAGGGATATCCCAATAGGAAAGACCTATAGCCAGCTGACAAATGACTGGGTGGAGAGATGGCCACCAGGTTCGTAAGGGGGCTGTATTCGAGATAGGCCATACTTCGTGTCCAGTAGGATTTGTGATCAGCCATCGCAGCTTAAGGGGCTGATTAGGGTTAAGACTACTGGTCGTCAAGGGGAGAATAAATATCTTCCAGGATCTTCTTTACAACCATTTGCAATGTTTCTTTTTTCTTCTTTTTTATTTCTTTTTTTGTGTGTGTGTGGGGAAGGCTTCAATACATCCTGAAAATGTATGTTCAAAGACTAGGAGTTATTTAAGTCCATACCTTACTGGCTTAATTTCAATAAAGTCCACTTACCAGAATTGTCCTCGTCTGGTTCCTCATAGGTGCTTTCCTGCAGGAAGCTTGGAAGTGTAAGCTTTAACCAATTAATGGACCTGACAGGCTTTTGTTACCCATTCAGTTATTTCCTTTTGCTGTGAGTAGGTTAGTGGAAAACTGTGTTCTTGATCCTTCACGAATGAATGCAGTTTCTTTGAACAAAGGTGAGTGAGTTGATGAACATTTGCTACTGACATAGTTAGAGCCATGATTATAGGAGTAGTTACTGAAGAATTAAAAAATTCCACTTGAGGGCCTTCAGGGTTAAAAGTTATTTTGGCCCAGAGCTTGGTGAGCAGAACTCTGCCCATCAATGGGGCCAGGCATTCTGGGATTACTAGGAAGGAGTGATGGATTTTTCCTTTTCCCTGGTCCATGGTCCTCGTAGTTGTCAAAGCCCGATATTTACTTCTGTTAGACTCTTGAATTAGAGACCTTTTATTCGGTAGAGGGCCCAATGGGCCTTACGGGCTGAGTATATTCACCCTGCATCTACTTCAAAGTTTATTGTGTTCCCCTCCACTTCAAAAGTTACCTTGAGGTCAGGGAGAGGATCTGAGCCCGGACTTTCTTAGTATTCCTCCAGAGTCAGAATATCTGGCTGGCATGGCTGTCTCTTTCTAGGGCACTCTTTGGCCCAGTGTCCTTTTTCTTTAGAGTAGGCACATTGATCTCAGGCCAGGGGTGGCCTCTAGTGTGTGCCCAGGTATCCCTTCCTGTCTCTCTGTTTCTTAATTTCTGGCCTATTTGTTGTTGTGACCAGGACCTTAGTCAATGCCTTAGTCTGTCTTTTGTTTCTTTTATCCTCACTCAGCTCCCTTCTCTTCCTCAGTTTCTCTCTTAAAGTATACCTTCTCGGGTTCTCTGAATAAATTCCTCAAAGTCATATCTTGTAATCCATCTAAGCATTGTAACTTTCTTTTAATATCCAGGGCAGCTTTCCCAATAAAGGCCATTGTGACAGATGCCTTTTGATCCTCTGCCTGAGGATCGAAAGGAGTATGTCTCTTATATGCCTACATAATTATCTCTAAGAACATAGAGGGAGATTCATCAGGCCCTTAAATAATCTCTCTTACCTTGGCCAAATTAGTTGGTCACCTAGCGGCCACTAAGATACCCACTATTAGAGCCCGGCGATAAGTGGACAGATGCTCCCTACCTTCAAAGGTGTTGGGGTCCCAGTTGGGTCGTTTCAAGAGAAAGCCGGCTTTGAATATATTGGGAAGTTTTGTCGGTCACGCATTTGGTCCGAGGATACTTTTTTCTAGCATCCAGGAGGATTCTCTTTTGTTCCTCTGTCAAGAAGAGAGTCCCTAGGAGTTGTTGGCAGTCATCTCAAGTAGGTTGGTGTGAAAACATCAATGACTTCACCAGACCTGAGAGCCAGGTTGGGTCCTCGGTAAAAGGGGGATTGTTATTTTTCCATTTATATAGGTCTGAAGAGGAGAAGGCCAATACTGGTAGGCTTGCATTTTTTCCCTATGGCCATCGTCAATCATTGGTCCTTAGGGATGGAGGGAAGCAACACGGGAGTTCCAGGGTTTTCAATCATTTGCCACCGGCGAGTTCCTTTAGCAACTCCAGCTTCCTCCAGGGGAGGAGGGGTTCTGTGTGACGCAGGGGAGTTATCTGGAGGGCCCTGGGCTGGCTTAGCGTCCTCCAATTGTGGAGAGGCTGAGTCAGCAGCTGGAGAATCACTTAGAGGGTGTTGGGGGTTGTGGGACAAGGGTAGAAGATAAGGAGGGGGACCAGAGTCCAGTAGAGTCAAATCTTGTGACTCAGGGAGAACAGAGGGTGGAGGAGGAGGAGGAGCAGAGGGGTTGAGAGATCGTGGGGGAAGGAGTAGGAACGGGGACACAGCAAGGAAAGGCTTCACCCACGGAGGAGGAGATTTGCAGAGGTCCTGCCAAGTTAAGGTATATTCCTGTTTATCAGTATGGCTATGTGGCCCTGGCTGTAAGACAATATCTCTGTCTTTTTAAATTAGTGGGAAGTAGAAAGATCCTTCTAGGGGCCATCCGAATCCAAAGGTGGGCCATTCTGTGGCACACAGAGTCTGCCAGGTCCAGCGTTTTACTAAAAAAGAAACATTCTGAGCCCTTAAGCAGACTTTGGTCCATAGATCAAGGGTCAGGGACAGAGGCATTGAAGTGATCTGTCCCATAATGAAAGATACACAAACAGTAAAAGCAACGACACAGGACACAGACAAGAGAAAACAATAAAGACAGGCAATGGACGTCCAACACTGAGACCAAGACTGAGCAGGTGGCAAAACCCGATGGGCTGGCAATACCGAATCTGAAACAAAGTATCACTGAGTCGAGGAGACTATTATTCCTTGATTCCCGAGTCCTCTGTGGCGTCCCCCAGGGACTTGGCTTGTGGCTCTGTGACATGTCTGCCAGCCACCATCAAAGAGAGCTCACACACTTCATCGACAGCCATTTTGCCAAGCCCTAACCTGAAACCTGAAACCAGAAAGAGGTGCCTTACTTACCCTGAGAGTATCCCATTGGGGTCTCTCGTTCACCACTGCTGGATTTCGGTGGAACCTCCATATATAAATATCGGAAGAGCATTGGGGGAAGAGACCACCAAGAGACTCTCTCATGCAAAAACAAAGGGTTTATTGGGGGTCCAGCATGCTGGGGCTCAGAGCTCATTTGAATAGAGCACAGAACCCTGAGAACAGCTTAAGCAGAGCTTATATACTTTCCTTGAAGAGGGCAGGGAGGAAAGTTTATTGATGGGCCTGGGCGGGTGAGCAGTTTGCGTGCAACTGGGTGAGGGAGTACATTCTGAAGTTTGGCAGTTGGGGACAGCACATTCTGGGAAAAAGATTAGAAATCACTTCTCAAGATTTCAACAGTGTTTTATTAAGCATACAGTAAAACAGGAAGTGACAAGAATCTATTTTATTAACATTTCACTACCGACTATACTTTGCCAGATTTCCTAAAGTCTCTATTGATATCTGCATTCCTACATATTTTCCCCAGTTCATCATTGTGATTAATTCTTCACATGTGCTGACATTTACATTCACTCAATACCCAAAACCCTATAGCTAAAGAACTTTTGGTCCAAATCCTATACTCACTCTCCTTTATAAACATACCGACTATCTTCCTAATACTACTGACTATCCATTTTGACTGGAAGTTCTCTTTGAAAATCAATCATCCAAGTTACAAGGTCCTATGCTTAATACCCAATCAAAAGCCCAATGCCCTTCTGGGCTTCAAATCTTACCTAGATTTTTGTTTTCAGATTCATATATTTTACCTATATATTCTTGAAAATATCGCAGGTTCCCAATACCATTATTCATCCAGCAGAATGATTTCTATTCCTAATCAAACCTGTTATTAACCCTAACCATACACTGTTCCCTCAATCTAACTTTAGAGAAGAGCAAGGACAGAGTTGGTCTTAAAATACAGGAATTTAGGGGATCTTCCAACTGCTGAGAAACTCAAAGGTCTATGCGCAAATGATCCCTAGAGAAGTTGTAGACACCTATGAAGGAACTGAGAGAGCAAAAGTCATCTTTCATTGCAAACAACCTGGTCAGCATGAAGGGATGTGTCTGAATCAGCCTCTCTCTTCTTTATGTAGAGAAGAAGGACCAAACGAGGCCTCTGTGGAGAGCTGTTCCTGGTTACCAATGTTTGATATACCATTCTAACTTGTGAAAGTGTCAAAGGAATTAGGGACAGCCTCCATTTCATGGGACCTTTGGAAGCAAATGTTAGGACAACGTGCTTGCCAAGGCATTGACCTCATTCAGTTCCTGAAGGAAGTGACCTCACCTCACATTCTTGGTGATGGAACTCTCTGAACTTGGGATACAGGCATCCAGGCACACAAATCTAGTCCCAGGCCCAGTCCCAGTGGTCTCACTTCTTTTGATTTACCAAAGACAGAGTCAGTCTTTCTTGGTATCTACTGATGTGAGGATGGCCAAATGCCAGGAAAGCTCTGAAGAGTGGCCTTTCCTGAGTAAGCAGGAAGTGGCTCACCGTTGTCTCCTGACAACTTCACAGAGTTGGCCAAGGAAACCAGATCTGAGACAGAACAGGCCATTTGATGGGAACATAGTACGGCCCACCAGTCAGAGGTCACACCCGATAGTCAGAGACCTACTTTGGGAAAGGAGGTGAATTTGTGGGTGTTGAGTGTGTGTTTGTGATTTTGTCTCATGTTCTGAGAATAGGTAGGAAAGGCAGTTTGTTTGGTTTGGAGTGGACGATTTCTAACAAGTGATTTGACAAGGCGAGTGTTTTTATGTCTGTGTATCCCACTGTGTCCATGGTTGTAGACATTAGAAAAGAGAATGCAATGCATCAAAGGATGTGTCCAGGCTAGTAGAAAGCTTACCAGAATTCTTTCTGCCCAATGTATGAAAGGAATGCGGCTTGCCTTATGGATGGGTAACACCTGCTATCTTCCTAAGTTCCTGTTTTCTTCCTGAATTCTGGCCACTCTCCAGAATAGGCTCATGATTTTGTGACCAAGTTATGTACCACCTCCAAGCTCTGTGACATGGCCATGTACTGGATAGCTGAAGGGAATGGCGAGCGTCTCAGAAAATTCAGATATCAGTGTGACCAGGAAAGTCTCAGTGGAGAAACACTGCTTTGGGCCGTTTGCTAACCTAATGTTCTGTTGCCCTGAATGTCAGGAAGGTCTTTGCCTCATGCCACCCCTTTGTGAAGCCTGAAGAAAACAGTTTTCAAATGGAAATGAATATGGATCACCTGTGGCTCTTTGCTTAATTGCTTTGAAAAGGGATGTGTCTGAATCAGCCTCTTGGCCCTGTGTGAGGTTGTGGCTTAGATACTCAGCACGTGGTGGATGTAAATAGAGATCCCATGTGTGCATCCAAAACCAAAATGGCCAAAAAGCAGTCCTTGTGGATGAAGTCTGTCGCCTTCCTCTTTAAAGTTCTTGAACTCCATCAAGTGAGAATAGGGATCCTTTGGGTCAAATGGGTTCTTCAAAGACCTGCAGAGGAGCTTGTGTTTTCTCATGACTGCAAATCACATAAAAATATATACCTGACACTCAGTTTTCCACAAATTGGAGAAGCATAGAAGTATTAACGTCTAGCATATTTGATCACTCCTGTTTCACATGAAGGGTGTCCAGACCACCCTGAATTTACGCCAATGAGGGGCAAGGGAGTTATTTTGGACACTCTCTTGGACTCCGCCACTCATGGAAACCTTCAGCCAGAGGTTGTGATTAGTGTCTATATGGAAGAAGATGAGGGCCATATGGGAGGGTTTTGGTTTTAATTTTGGTCATTTGTGTCCGGTTGGAAGACATGACTGGGACCACCTGGGCTTGAACTCTGGTGTGATTCCCCTTAGAGACTGAATTCAGAGAAGTATTGCCATGAATTTTGTTGGGATTTTAGGAGTCCACCCATGAGAATCACCCTTGGAAACTGAGATCTAGGCCCAGGGTGGCTTTCCACAGAGCCCTGGGTATCTCAGCCAGGATATCACATGATTTAATTCTGAAAGACTTGCCAGCCATTGTTGAGAGTCACAACACCCATGGACGTCACATTGTAGACCTCAATAGGCCTGGCTTCATGTGACATTTTGGCCACTCTTTGGGAAGCCTTGCCTGTGAGAGTTCTACAGAGCATTCATTGAAATGAGCTTCCTCACCATTTAAAGGTTCCTGAATGAATTGAAACCCACAGTGCCTGCAACGTCATCCTTGAAAAATGCCTAGATAAATACCATGAAATTTTTGAAATTCCCATGACCAGGTGGCACTGGAGAAACTTTGGATGTCCTGTTGCTGATCGTAAATATGCAAGACAGTGCCTTGATTGAGTGGGTTTCATGAAAATGGTGTAGAACAGAGATGCCAATATGTTGGAACCTGCTGAGTAGTGGGCCTAGAGCAGTGGTAGGCAGGTGTGTGATAAAAAATTTGTGGTGGGGCCATGTGGATCTGCCATTGGATCCCAAATGGCTTGTGACTTACATGGTGAAGCCAGCAAACCCTTCCGTGTAAAGGCTTCTGGTTATATGGAGTTGTTTCTGGGCAATGTTTAGAATCAGGTTACTATGGACATGGGGCCAAGCTATGTGGGATAGAAACCTGGTTGGTGCATTCTCCTGCAGACCCTGACCAACCACACATGAAAGAATTGCCTCCAGAACTGTGTCCCAGTTGAACTTCTTTTATTTCATGAAGCAAATGTCAAAGTCCCAGTGCAGCAGCAAGAAACACCACGAAAAGTGGAGGATGACCAAATGGCTTCCCAGTCCACATGGGAATACCCTTAGCCCCCAGTGGCCACAGTTTACTTACAAAGAGAGAATTCAGCACTGATGCCTCATGTTCATTGGAAAATAAGAAACCATGTCCTCCAGGTCACATAGATGCAGACACAGCTTTGATAGTCTCACTAAAAAGAAGCTAAAGCTCCTGACAACAACATATATTTCAAGTGCCCAAACTCAGAGGCAGTTTCTCAAGAAGTATTTAGGCCAGCAGAGCTCCATGTTTATGGAGTGTTTACCCTGTCCCATACTAGGGAAACTCCTCTACCACTTCCAAGGTTGTAAACTCCTGAGCATATTATTCACAGATTTTATTACTCTTCTCCTCTAATTGTGTCTTACTTTGGGCGAAAAAAATATCAAGGAATTGTTCTGGATGAGAGTGGGAAGATTTTGTTTAGCACATATTTGCATACACATTGGATTCATTTTTCTATTTTACATTTGAAATACTGAATCCCTGACACTAACACATGCTCTGCTAGATTCTGAATACTAATCCTAATATGATGGAGAAAAATAACGGAAACAGAATAGAAATACAAGCAGTTCAGAGGAGGCATGTTGTATACTTGGACTTGCCTTTTGCATTATATAGGGTAGGAGTTATAAATCTAGTCAATTTTTTGTTGAAATAGTTTTCCATGTGCTTTTAAAGTTAACAAATATGTGAATTCCTGTCTCCCTTTCTCTGTATTCTATTCAGCACATGTATTTTTATATGCACATATAGAATCCTACCTGGTATCACACGTACATTCTTGTGAGTTACATGACTTGGTAGATACAAAGTGTGAGAAGAGATCACTCCTCTTAAACGCTGTTTGACCTGAAAATTCAACCTATGGGTGAGCTTCCTAGTTGAAAAAAGTTATACATAAATCCATATCCAGTAAAATGAATATTTTTGGATCTGTGGATGATACATATTTTACGGTGTAATTCGATTGGCATATATATTGCTAATTTTTAAAATCTGTGTGTGGATATATATATATATATATATATATATATATATATATATATTCTCTCCAGATATTTCAAAATATTTAATATATGTGTCTTATTATACACTCCCTAAATTCATTCATGATTATGTATATGGATTTATAATCAACTTTTCACAAGATTATTCTCAGAAATATTCATTCACCTGATATACGTATTTTTTTCCTAGTATTGAAAACTAACTTCAGTGAATGGTGCATATAAATCCTAATATTTCTACAGTAACTGATCCATTTTCACATCAATGCAAGTAGATTCCTATGGGACATGATAAGTATTTTGAAGTTCATTTTTATTCAAAACTAGTACATTACTATTTCTTCAGTTTATGCACATTATTGGATATATATTTCATCCACAAGTTCACAAATTTATAGGCATTTATTTCACTTTCATTCACTTTCTGCTTCAGAAAACACGTGTTCCGCCATGTTTCAAACTGGTCTTTTCATGAGACTTCTTTCCAAACACATTATTTTTGATTTCCATAATCACTTTTGAAGCAAAACTCACACACTCTTCATGATAAACCATAACCCTAGGATTACAATTAGACGTATAACTAGTTGTTATGAATGATTATATATCGATATATGATTTCTTATGTATTTTCAGATATCAATTCAATACATTATTTAAAGTGGAACCAGTTATATTATTTATTAACTGTATTGTCTATTCATGCATTATCTCTATATTCATAGTCACAGGGTACACCTATTTTTACCCTCAATACTAATTTATACGTTTTCAAAATATTCCTCAAAAAATGGTGGAAGAAATACTCATGTCACCTGATCTATATATACATTTTATCACAGTAATATTCTGGACAAAAAAATCAAAGGTCACCCTTAAGGTTGTACCAAAGCCTAAATGGAAAGTGAGCATGGATTACTAAAACCTTCCATGTCCAGGTGGCCTAATGCTCTCAAATGTCAATCTTATTGGTGACTACATTTTTGTTTCTTCCTAAGATTATATATTCAACCTCAAGCCTGTTGAAAATGTCTAATCCTATCACTCACTTTATACTTTGCCTGATTTAGTAATGTCTCTATTTATATCTATTTTCCTACATATTTTCCCCTGTTCATCATTGTGACTGACTCTTCACTTGTGCTGATATTTACATTCACTGTCTACCTGAAACCCTATTGCTTAAGAACTTTTGGTCTAAATCCTATTCTCACTCTTCTTTGTAAACCTACTGACTATCTTTCTAATCCTACCGACAATCCCTTTTTGAGTGGGTGTTCTATTCGACATTCAATCATCCAAGGTACAAGCTCCTATGCCATTGTATATAGATTTATCTGAGACATTTTTGCAGAAAATAATTCAAAGCTAAGTGTGCCAATTAAGGGCCCAATGCCCTTCTGGACTTCATATCTTCCCTAGATTTCTGTTTTTATACTTATATTTCACCTATATATTCTTGTAAATATCATAGTTTCCCAATACCATTATTCGTCATGCAGAAGGATTCCTAACCCCAAATTGAACAAGTTACTAACCCAAACCATACACTGTTCTCTCAATCGAACTTTACAGAACAGCAGGGACAGGGTTGCTCTTAAAATACAGGAATGTAGGGCATGTTCCACCTGTTGAGAACATCAAAGGTCCATGCAGAAATGATCCCTTGAGAAGATGTAGGCAGCTACGAAAGACCTGAGAGAGAAAAGTCATCTTCTATGGCAAACAACCTTGTCAGCATGAAGGGATGTGTATGAATCAGCCTCTCTCTTCTTAATGTAGAGAAGATGGACCAAAACAGTCCTAGGTGGAGAGCTGTTCCCGGGTGCCCATGGTTTATATACCATTCTAACTTGTGAAAGTGTCACAGGAAGTAGGGGCAGCCTCCATCTCATGGGACTCTTGAAAGCAACTGTTAGGACAAAGTGGTTGTCAAGGCAATGACCTCATTCAGTTCCTGAAGAATTGATCTACCTCACTTCCTTGGTGATGGAACTCTCTTAACTTGGGATCCAGGAAGCCAGGCACCCGGAGCCAGTCCAGTCCCAGACCCAGTAGGCTCACTTGTTTGAATTTACCAAGGAGAGTGTCAGTCTTTCTTGGTACCAACATATGTGAGGATGGCCAAATACCAGGAGAGCTCTGAATAGGGGCCTTTCCTGAGAAAGTAGGTAGTGGTTCACCGCAGGCTCCTGACAACTTCACAGAGTTGGCCAAGGAGACCAGATCTGAGATAGGACAGGCCATTTTGGGGGAACATAGTATGGCCCACCACTCAGAGGAATCTCCGGATAGTCACAGAGTTACATGGGGGAAGGAGGTGTCTTTGTGGGGTGGGTGTGATTTTGTGGTTTTATCTCATGATCTGAGAATAGGTAGGAAAGACGGTTTGTTTGATTTGGAGTGGTCTTCTTCTAGTAAGTCGTTGGACAAGGCAAGTGTTTCTATTTCTTTGTATCCCACTGTGTCCGTGGTTGTAGACATTAGAAAATAGAATGCAACAATTCATATGTCCTGTATAGTAGAAAGATTCCCGGCATTCATCCTGCCCAATTTATGAATGGACTGCAGCTTGCCTTATCCATGGGCAACACCTGCTACCTTCCTAAGTTCCTGTTTCTTCCAGAATTCTCACCACTCTCCAGAATAGTCTCATGGTTTTGTGTCCAAAATATGTACCACCTCCAAGCTCTGTGACATTGCCATGTCCTGGATAGCTGAAGGGAATGGCGAGCATCTCAGAAAACTCAGATATCAGTGTGACCAAGAAAGTCTCAGTGGAGAAACCATGCTTTCGGCCTTTTGCTTATCAATTGTTCTGTTTCCCTGAATGTCAGGAAGGTCTTTGCCTCAGGCCACCCCTTTGTGAAGCCTGAAGAAAACAGTTTTCAAATGGAAATGAATAGGCATCACCTGTGGCTCTTTGCTTAATTGCTTTGGAAAGGGATGTGTCTGAATCAGCCTCTTGGCCCTGTGTGAGGTTGTGGCTTAGATTCTCAGCACCTGATGGATGTAAAGAGAGATCCCATGTGTGCATCCAAAACCAAAATGGCCAAAAGAGCAATTATTGTGAATGAAGTCTCTCGCATTCATTTGTAAGGTTCCTGACCACCATCAAGTGAGAATACGGATCCTTTGGTTCAAATGAGTTATGCACAGCCCTGCAGAGGCTAACCCATAGGTTTTTGGGTTTTCTCATGGCTCCAAATCATATAAAGAATCTATACCTGAAAGTCAGTAGGCCTCAAATTGGAGATGCAGAGCAGTATTAACAGCTGGCCTATCTGATCACTCCTGGTTCACCGGATGGGTGTCCAGGCCACCTTGACTTTAGGCAAATGAGGGGCAAGGGAGCTTATTTTTGACACTGTCTTGGGCTGCACCCCTCATGAAAAACTCCAGCCAGAGGTTATGATAAGTGTCTATATGGAAGAAGATGAGGGCCATGTGGGAGTGTTTGGTTTTAATTGTGGTCATTTGTTTGGCGGTTGGAAGAGATAACTGGATCCACCTGGGCTTGAATTCTGGCATGATTCCTCTTAGAGACTGAGTTCTGGAATTTACCTCAAAGAAGTATTGCCATGAAATGTGTTGGGATTTTAGGAGGCCACGCATGAGATGCGCCCTTGAAAACTGAGATCGAGGGCCAGGGTGTCTTTCCACAGTGCAGTGAGAATCTCAGCCAGGATATCACATGATTTTATTTTGAAAGACTTGGCAGCCATAATTGAGAGTCTAAACACAAATGGAACTCATATTGTAGACCTCAATGATCCTGGCTTCATGTGACCTTTTGGCCACTTTTTGGGAAGCCTTGCCTGTGAGATTTCTCCAGAGATTTCATTTAAATGAGCTTCCTCACCACATAATGGTTCCTGCATTAATTGAAACGCACAGTGACTCCAACTTCATCCTTCAAAAATGGTTAAATAAATACTATCAAATTTCTGAAATTCCCATTACCAGGTGGCACTGGAGAACCTTTGGATATCCTGTTGCTGAACATGAGTGAAATAATTCCCCACGCAATGACACTTCACCGGGAGAATTCCAAATTTATTGCTAAAAGCTGTGTGCTTATATAGAACTAAGGGGGAGATGGTATGGCTTACATAAATGGCAGCAACCCGTTTATTGACAAGTTCTTTCAAATATCAGCTCCAGAGCCCAGGAATTAGTTCTCATTGGGGCTAAGGTTCCCCACAAGCGAGATTTGAAATTGGCGCTGGCGGGAGAGTTCACAAGGGCGGGAACTTTTTGCGCCACTGCAGAAATGAAGAAGGTAGGAAGAAGAAGTCCTTAGGCGCCATGTTGGGGTTTTTCTCTGGGGTATGGCTGCCATTTATTCTTTTCCCAACATTCCACCCTTTTTGTTTTCTTAGGAAGTGGGGTGTCGTTTGTCAGATCTGGCTGCTTACTGCTGTGTGGGGGTGGTGTGGGGCCTAGAAAGAGAAGTGGAGGAATGCTCAGGGGGCAGGTATGGGGATATCATGGCAGCCAGAAATAAAACCCAGTGGCTATAGACAGCTATTTTCATAGGGGTGAAGTCAATGAATGTTCCCTGAAGCCAAAGATGTCGATGGCATGGAACCAGTCCTGGATGGAAGAGATTGTTGGTATCAGCCACTGGTCCTGTAACAGAGACTCAAGGAAATACTGGAAGCGTTGCCTGGACATGGTGTCGCCAGCACCTGAAGAAGATCAGAGCGAATAAAAACAGAATGAAGATAAAAATTAAAGCAAGTGTCAATTTTTGGCAGAAGTTCCATGTGGGGGGACTGACATAGAAGAGGCCAAGAACCATGAGAAAGCTTAGAAGGTGGTAAAGACTATGAATCCAGGATGGCAGATTAAGAGGTTCTCCGAGCTCGTTGTCTCCCGCTGTCTAATACCCATTGCATTCCATCGTGCCTGGTAGTGAGCTTCATCACTGAGTGAACTGTTCTCTTGGAGATGTTGGGGATTCATCGGTCATCAGAGGCTGGTAGTGACTAAGCAAAAGCTGGTTGAAAGTTTGATTAGGAATTTTATGCAGTTGGGTTTGAAGGCACTTCATTATGCAGGGCAAGAGAGCACAAAAAAGGAGCATCCAAATAAGGGGATCCAAGATATGTAGTAAGTACATGGCAAGATAGGATTGGAAGAACCCCGTTATGGGATTGGAGGAGGTAGGTTTGAGCAATTGGGTCGATAATTCCTGCAATTTAACAACATTTTTTTTATTAGCCCAGATTCAATAACATAATAGCAAAATTCCTCTCTGAGGAATAGGCATGTAACCCCTTTTTCTGCAGTGAGAAGATCAATTGCCCTTTGGTTCTGTAAAGCCACTTGTGCCAATGAAGTAACCTGCCGCTGCAAGGAACCCAGAGACTCAGCCATGGTATTGAGTGTTTCCTGCAGTTTTTGTTGAAGGTCATTGGATCCCATAGAGCATGACCTATAGCTCCACCAGAGAGTCCGAGACCTGTCACTGAGGTTGTTAAAATGAGGCCTACCAGAACCGGCAGAAAGACTACCCTACGGGTGCGGGAAGGTAGGGCCAACTGTCAGAATTCGGTGGGAGTATACAAAGATAGCTGAGGAACTACAGTAACCAAGAAACAGGCGCCAGAGACATTGATGGTTGAGGTACTTAAAGAACCATTACACCAGAGGAAATGTCCAGGTTGCATAAACACAGGGCTCTATGGAGTGCTGTAGCTCAAGGAACAAATGGGTAAAGGATTCATTATTGGCAGGTGGAAACAGATGAAAGGAAATAATGTATTGGTGGAATAACTTTCCCACAGTGGGATACGTGTCACATGTAGGGGTTGTCCTTTTTAGAGAAATTGTAGGGTTTTGCTGGAATATTTCCTGCTGCTAATGGGACTGCTGCTAGAAGTGGACGACTAAGTGAAGCACAGAGAAAGCACTGAGAAGTAGGCACAGAAAGAGGGGTGGAGTTTAATAATCAAAAAGTTTGGTGTAGCAAATTGAGCCATGTGGGAGGGGGACCTGAGAGGGTTGAAGGCTCTGAATCCTCTTTGGATGAGCTATGGATATGATCTCAAAGTTTTGATTCTGAGTCCTTAATGTGTTCGACTACCTGGATGGTTGCCTTAGGTTGCGTAATCAGGGTGCGGCCAATAGTCATCCACCCTGTGGGTCTGACTGAGGTTGTCCGAGCATAGACAGCAAACTCAACATAGCCCCATCGTTTGGCCTTGGGGTCAGGTTTAACTAAAGTATACCATCCATTGTTACTGGATGAAGAGCCTTTATGCCACTTTATGTAACTAGAAGTCCACCCTTCAGGGTAACCAAATGAGTGGTAAGAATAGCTACCACGTTCATCATGGAACATGCATGACCAATAGGGGCACCCATTATATATCTCAGGCCACCAATGACAATAGTCTTTTGTTTGATCAAAAAGGAAGCAAATGAAAGGCCAGTTCCAGCTACCAGGGACGAAGGTCCTTGAAGGTGACAATTTTAGGGAAATAGAGGTGCAGTTGTGGATGAAGCAAGTAGTTGCATCCACTGCGCAGACCTTCTGCATGCCATGTTCTGAGTATCGTTCCCGAAAAGTGAATAAATGCATGGTAGGTGAGGAGGGTAAAGACCAGTCCTGACAGAACACAGAAAATAAGCAGAGCACAAAAAACAAGCAGTTAGAGAAGACTAGGGTGTTGGGAGAGCTCATTGTGCCTTCTTTAAGAGGAATTGGGCTGCAAGGAAAACCGTGTGAGCCACAACCAAAATGGGTGAGATGGGTGTGGAGAGCAGGAGTAAAGGGGAGGTTCAGTAGGTGATTCTTGGAGTTCCTCTGGGGTGGCCCTGTCTTCAGCAGGTGGGGCCTCCTGGTGATGTGGCTTCAACCTAGACATGTTAATCCAGGGAGTGAGACAGTTGTCTGGTAAGGAGAGTTTGGCGGCGGTAAGGGTAAAGAGAATGACAGAATGTTGGCCTTCCCATTTTGCGGCAAGAGTCCCTTTTTCCTCTGGGGTATTATAATAGACTAGACTAACAGGTGTTAAGGGAGGAGTGTTTGGAGAGGAGACTGGGTCTGGAAGAAGCATCTGTGGATGATATATATTTACTGATGAATTTCGATTGGCATTTATATTGGTACTTTTTAATGTCTGTGAGTGTTGTGTGTGTGTGTGTGTGTGTGTGTGTGTGTATAGATTTAGATATAGATATACTCTCCAAAGTTTTCCAAATATGAAATATATGTGTCTAGTATACACTCTCTAAATTCATTCAGGTTCATGTATGTGGATTTATAATCAACTTTTCACAAGATTATAATCAGAAATATTCATCCACCTGAAATACATATTTGTTTCCTAGTACTGACTACTAACTTCAGTGAAGGGTGCATACAAATCCTAATTATTCTACAGTATCTGACCCAGTCTAACATCAATGCAAGTAGACTCCTATGGGACATGATATGTAATTTGTCATTCATTTGTATTCGACACTGGTACATTATTGTTTCTTCAGTTTTTGCACATCATAGGATATACATTTCATCCACAAGTTCACAAATTAATAGGCATTTGTTTCAACATTAATCACTTCTTGCTTCAGAACACATATATTGTCAGGGTTTCTTGACTGGTCTTTTCATGAGACTTCTTTCCAAACACATTATTTTGAATTTCCATAATCATTTTAAAGCAAAACTCACACACTCTTCATGATAAACCAAAACACTAATATTTCCATTAGATATATAACTGGTTGGAATGAATGATTGTATATCAATATACAATTTCCTTTTATTTTTCAGATATCAGTTCAATTCATTATTTAAAGTTCAAAAAAGTTATATTATTTATTCACAGTATGGTCTATTCGTGGTTTTTCTCTATGTTCATAGAAACAGGGTACACCTATTTGTACCTCCGATTCTAATTTTACATCTTCAATACATTGCTCCCAGAAATGGTGAAAGAAATACTCATGTCACCTCGTTATCACAGCAATATTCTGGACAAAAAATGGAAAGGTCACACTTATGATTGTACCAAAGCCTAAATGGAAAGTGAACATGGATTTCAAAAACATCCATGTCCATGTTGCCTAATGCTGTCAATTGTCAATCCTATTGGTGACTACATATTTGTTTTTTTCCTAATTTATATATTGAAACTCAACCCTGTTGAAAATGTCTAATTCTATCCCTCACTTTATACTTTGCCTGATTTCGTAATGTTTCCATTGATATCTGCTTTTCTACATATTTTCCCCAGTTCAACATAGTGTCTGACTCTTCATATGTGCTGACATTTACATTCACTCTATAACCAAAAGTCTATTGCTAAAGTACTTTTGGTCCAAATCCTATACTCACTCGTCTTCCTAAACCTACCGAATATCTTCCTAATCCTACTGAATATCCCTTTTTGACTGGATGTTCTCTTCTAAATTCAATCATCCAATGTACAAGGTCCTATGCCATTGTATATCAAATTATCTGAGACATCTTTGCGGAACATAATTCAAAGCTAAGTATCCCAATCAAGGGCAAAACCCTCTGGGCTTCAAATCATACCTACATTTCTGTTTTCCTACTTATATTTCACCTCTATATTCTTGTAAATATTGCAGGTTCCCAATCCCATTATTCATCGCACAGAATCATTCATCACCAAATCAAACCTGTTTTTAACCCCAGGTATACACTGTTCCCTCAAACATTTTACAGAAGAGCAGGGACAGAGGGGTTCTTACAATACAGGAAAGTTGGGGATCTTCCACCAGATGAGAACCTCAAATGTCCATGCACAAATGATACATGGAGAAGTTGTAGGCAGGTATGACGCTCCTGAGAGAGCAAAAGTCATGTTCCATGGCAAACAACCTGGTCAGGATGAAGGGATGTGTCTGAATCTGCCTCTCTCTTCTTATTGTAGACAAGGTGGAACAATCCAGGCCTGAGTGGAGAGCTGTTCCCGGGTGCCAATGGTTGATATACATTCTACCTTATGAAAGTGTCACAGGAAGTAGGGGAAACCTCCATCTTATGTAACCCTTGGAAGCAACTGTTAGGACAAAGTGGTTGCCAAGGCAGTGACCTCATTCAGTTCCAAAGAATGTGACATACCTCATTTCCTTGGTGATGGAACTCTCTGAACTTGGTATCCAAGAAGCCAGGCACCCAGAGGCAGTCCCAGTCCCAGGCCCAGTGGGCTCACTTGTTTGGATTTACCAAGGACAGAGTCAGTTTTCTTGGTACCTAATGATGTGAGGATGGCCAAATGCCAGGAGAGCTCTGAAGATGGACCTTTCCTGAGAAAACAGGTAGTGGCTAACCACTTTTTCCTGACTTCTTCACAGAGTTGGTCAAGGAAACAAGATCTGAGAGAAGACAGGCCATTTTGGGGGAACATAGTATGGCCCACCAGTCAGAGGACACTCTGGATAGTCACAGACGTACTTGGGGGAAGGAGGTGCCTTTGTGGGAGTGGGTGTGGGTTTGTTGTTTTGTCTCATGTTCTGAGAATAGACCGAAAAGGCGGTTTGTTTGGTTTGGAGCAGACAGTTTCTAGTAAGTCATTTGACAAGGCGAGTGTTTCTGTTTATGTGTATCCCACTGTGTCCGTTGTTGTAGACATTAGAAAAGAGAATGCATTAATGGATGTGTCCTGTCTAGTATAAATCTTCCCTATAATTCATCCTGCCCAATATATGAATGGACTGCAGCTTGTCTTATCGATGTGCAACAACTGCTATCTTTCTAAGTTGTTGTTTTCTTCCTGAATTCTGGCCACTCTCCAGAATGGGCTCAGGGATTTGTGTCCAAAATATGTACCACCTCAAAGCTCTGTGACATGGCCATGTAAAGGATAGTTGAAGAGAATGGCGAGCATCTCAGAAAACTCAGATATCAGTGTGACCAGTAAAGTCTCAGTGCAGAAACACTGCCTTGGGCTTTTTGCTTACTTATTGTTGTGTTGCACTGAATGTCAGGAAGGTCTTTGCATCAGGCCACCCCTTTGTGAAGCCTGAAGAAAACAGTTTTCAAATGGAAATGAATGGGCCTCACCTGTGGCTCTTTGCTTAATTGCTTTGGAAAGGGATGTGTCTTTATCAGCCTCTTGGACCTGTGTGTGGCTGTGACTTAGATTCTCAGCACCTGATGGATCTTAAGAATGATCCCATGTGAGCTTCCAAAACTAAATGGCAAAAAATATCATTCATTGTGGATGAAGACTCTTGCCTTCCTCTGTTAGGTTCCTGCACTCCAACAAATATGAATAGGGATTCTGTGAGTCAAATGAGTTCTTCAAAGCCCTGCAGAGGTGCTTGTGTTTTCGCATGACTCTAAATCACCTAAAGAATCGATACCTAAAATCAGTAGCGATCAAATTGGAGAAACATAGAAGTATTAATGGCAGGCTTATTTGTTCACTCCTGGTTCACAGCAACGGTGTCCAGGCTACCCTGACTTTAGGCAAATGAGGGGCAAACGAGCTGATTTTGGACACTGTCTTGGGCTGCACCCCTCATGGAAACCTCCAGCCAGAGGTTAAGATGATTGACTATATGGAAAAATGTGAGGGCCATGTGGGAGTGTTTTGGTTTTAATGTTGGTCATTTGTGTGGCATTGGAAAAAATGACTGGGTCCACGTGGGCTTGAACTCTGGTGTGATTCCCCTTAGACACTGGGTTTTGGAACTGAACTCAGAGAAGCATTGCCATGAATTTTGTTGGGATTTTAAGAGGCCACGCATTAAAGTCGCTCTTGAAAACTGAGACCTAGGCCCCGGGTAGATTTCCACTGAGGCCTGGGAATCTCAGCAAGGATATCACATGATTTTATTCTTAAAGAAATGGCAGCCATAATTGAGAGTCAAAACACACATGGACCTCACATTATTGACCTCAATGGGCCTGGCCTAATGTGACGTTTTGTCCATTCTTTGGGAAGCCTTGCCTGTGACAATTCTCCAGATATTTCATTGAAATGAGCGTCCTCACCATTTAATGTTTGCCTAATGAATTGATACCCACAGTGCCTCCAACTTCATGCTTGAAAAATGGCTAGATAAATACCATAAAATTTTTGAAATACCTATGACCAGGTGGTACTGGAGAAACATTGGATGTCCTTTTGCTGATCATGATTATACCAGACAGTGCCTTGATTTACTGAGTTTCATGAAAATGGTGTAGAACAGAGATGCCAGTAGTTTGTAGCCTGCTGAGTAGTGGGTCTAGAGCAGTGGTGGGGAGGTGTTTGATAAAACATTCGTGGAAGGGCCTTGTGGATCTACCATTGGATTCCAAATGGCTTGTAACTGACATGGTGCAGCCAGCAGACCCTTATATGTAAAGGCATCTTGTTATATGGAGAGTTTTCAGAGGAAAATTAAGAATCAGGTTGATATGGAAAAGGGGGCAATGGGGAAAGCTGTGAGAGATAGAAGCCTAGTTGGTGCATTCTCTTGCAGACCCTGACCCACCACAGGTGACAGAACTCCCTCCAGCACTGTGTCCCAGTTTAGCTCCTAGTATTTCGTGAAACAACTACCAAACTCACAGTGCAGCAGCAAAAACTCCACAAAAAATGGAGGAGGACCAAATGGCTTCACAGTCCACACGGGGAGACACTTAGTCCCCAGTGGCCTCAGTTTACTTACAAAGAGAGGATTCAGCACTGCTTCATCTTGTTCATTGGAAAATAAGAAACCATGTCCTCCAGGTCACATAGATGTAGACCCAGCTTTGATGGTCTCACTACAAAGGAAGCCAAATCTCCTGAAAACAACATATATTTCAAGTGCGGAAGCTCAGAGGCAGTTTCTCAAAAAGTTTTTAGGCCAGCAGAGCTCCATGTTTGTGGAGTGTTTACCCTGTCCCTTACTTTTTGAAACTCCTCTACCGCCTCCAGAATGTGAACTCCTTAGCATTTTCCATTCCAGATATGTATTCACTGATTTTGTAACTCTTCTCCTCTAGTTGTGTCTTACTTGTGGTGAAGGTAATGTCAAGGCATTTTTCTGGATGAGAGCAGGAGGATATTTGTGCAGCGTATATTTACATACACATTGGATTCATTTTCCAATTTTTCATTCGAAGTACTGAATCCCTGACAATAACCCATACCTAGTAGACTCAGACTATTCATCCTAATATAATCGTGAAAATTAACCCAACACAATAGAAATACAAGCATTTCAGAGGAGACATGTTGTATAGTTGGACTTGACATTTGCCTTATATAAGGTTGGAGTTATAAATCTAGTCAAATTTTAATTGTAATATTGTCCATGTGTTTTTAAACTTAACAAATATGTGAATTCTTGTTTCCCTTTTCTGTAGCCTATTCACACATGTATATTTATATGCATATATAGAATCCTACCAGGTATCACACGTACATTTTTGTGAGGTGGCTGTCTTGGCAGATACAAATTGTGAGAAGAGTTCACTCCTCCTAAATGCTTTTGGAAATGAAAATTCAACCTACAGGAGAGCGTCCTATTAGAAAAACATTATATATAAACTCATGTTTAGTAAAATAAATATTTTTTGCATTTGTGGATGATATATATTTACTGATGAATTTCGATTGGCATTTATATTGGTACTTTTTAATGTCTGTGAGTGTTGTGTGTGTGTGTGTGTGTGTGTGTGTGTGTATATATATATATATATATATATATAGATATAGATATAGATATAGATATAGATATAGATATATAGATATAAATATAGGTATACTCTCCAAATTTTTCAAAGTATGAAATATATGTGTCTTATTTTGCACTTCCTAAATTTTTCATATTCATGAATGTGGATTTATAATTATCTTTTCACAAGATTATTCTCAGAAACATTCATATACCCTACGAGACTCTTACCACTAATACTAATATAATGGAGAAAAAGAACCCAAACAGAATAGATACAAGCATTTCAGAAGAGACATGGTGTATAGTTGGACTTGCCTTTTGCATAATATAAGGTAGGAGTTATAAATCTATTCAATTTATTGAAATAATTTTCCATGTGTTATTTTTTTTGACACAACACAAAATTTAATCTTTGAAAAATAAATAAAATTGACACTTCCTTAACCAAGCTAATGAAGAAAAAAAACCTCAAATTACTAAAATTAAGGATCATAAAGGAACTTTTACAGAGTACACAACTAAAATACAGAGAATAATTGAAAACTAATTTGAAAATTTATAGTCTAATAAATTAAAATACCATGATGACATCAATAAAATTTTAGAGATATACCCAAACTTAATTAGTAGGACGTGAACAATTTAAACAAATCAATTTCAAGCAATGAAATAGAAGTTGCTGTCAACAGCCTACCAATCAAGCAAAGCCCAGGAACAGACAGATTCTCAGCCATGTTCTACAAGACCTTCAAAGAAGCATTCATCACAATACTCCTCAAATTATTCCATAAAATAGAAAAGGATGGAACTCCTCCAAACTCATTCCATGAGGCTATTATCACTCACATACCAAAATCAGACAAAGACACATCAAGGAAAGAAATCTTCAGAGCAATATTCCTGACAAAGATATATACAAAAATTCTCAATAAAATTCTTTTTTTTAAGCCAAAGTTAATCAAAAGGGATAAAGAGGGACACTACACACTATTCCATGTGTTTTTAAAGTTAAGAAATATATGAATTCCTGTCTCCCTTTCTCTGTAGCCTATTAAGCACATGTATTTTTATATGCACAAATAGAATCCTACCTGGTTTCACACGTACATTCTTGTAAGGTGGCTGACTTGGCAGATACTATTTGTGAGAAGAGATCACTCCTCCTAAACGCTGTTGGTACAGAAAATTCAACCCATGGGTGAGCTTCCTAGATGAACAACATTATACATACATCCATGTTCAGTAAAATGAATATTTTGGGATATGCGGATGAGTTATTTTTCATGATGAATTTCGATTGACATATATATTGTGACATTATAATGTGTGTGTGTTTGTCTCTCTCTCTCTCTCCATATATATATATATATATATATATATATATATATATATATAGTCTCCAGATTTTCCAAAATATGAAATATATGTCTTCTTATACACCACCTGAATTCATTCATATTCATATATGTGGATTTATAATCAACTTTTAACAAGTTTATTCTCAGAAATATACATCCACTGAAATACATATTTGTTTCCTAGTACTGAAAACTAAATTCAGGGAAGGGTTCTTACAAATCCTAATATTTCTAGACTAACTGACCAAGTTTAACATCAATGCAAATACATTCCTATTGGATATGATGTGTTTTTTAAAGTTCATTTTTATTCAAACTTGGTGCGTTATTATTTATTCAGTTTATGGACATCATAAAATATATCCTTTCATTCACAAGTTCACAAATTTATAAATATTTGGTTTACTTTCAATCACTTTCTCCTTTGGAACACATATATTCCTCTATGTTTCTTGACTGGTCTTTTCACTAGACTTCTTTCTAAACACATTATTTTCGATTCCATTATCATTTTTGAAGCAAAACTCACACACTATTCATGATAAACGGTAACCCTAATAATACCATTAGATATATAACTTGTTGGAATGAATGTACATATATCAATATATGATTTCGTCTATATTTTCAGATATTAAAACAATCCATTATGTAAATTTGGAACCAGTCACATAATTTTTTCACAGTATGGTCTATTAATGCATCATCTCTATATTCATCAACACAGGGTAAACCTCTTAGTATCCCCAGTACTAATTTATATGTTTTCAAAATATTGCTCCCAGAAAAGGTGGAAGAAATACTCATGTCACCTGATCTACATATACATATTATCACAGTAATATTCTGGACACAAAATGCAAAGGTCACCATTATGATTGCAATAAAGCCTCAATGGAATGTGAACATGGATTACTAAAAACATCCATGTCCAGTTTGCCTAATGCTCTCAAATGTCAATCCAATTGGTGACTACATTTTTGTTTCTTTTTAAGATTATGTATTCAACCTCAACCCTGTTGAAAATGTCAAATCTTATCACTCACGTTATACTTTGCCTGATTTCCTAATGTCTCTATTGATGTCTGCCTTCCTACATATTTTTCCCAGTTCATCATTGTGCCCAACTTTTCACATATGGTGCCATTTATATTCACTCTCTAACCGAAACCTATTGCTAAAGAACTTTTGGTCCAAATCCTAGACTCACTCTTCCTCCTAAACCTACTGACTATCTTTCTAATCCTACACACTATCCCTTTTTCACTGGATGTTCTCTTCTACATTCAATCATCTGAGGTACAGGGTCTTATGCCATTGTATATCGATTTGCATCGACCTCGGTGCAAAACATTACTCAAGCTAAGGATCCCAATCAAGAGCCCAAATCCTTCTGGGCTTCAAATATTACCTAGATTTCTGTTTTCATACTTATATTTTACCTCTATATTCTTATAAATATTGCTGGTTCCCAATACCATTATTCATCCAGCAGAATGATTCCTAAGCCAAATGGAACATGCTATTAACCCTAACCATACAATGTTCCCTCAATCTCACTTTACAGAAGAGCAGGGATAAAGTTGATATTACAATACAGGAAGTTAGGAGATCTTCCACCTGCTGAGTACCTCAAAATCCATGCAGAAATAATCCCTGGAGAAGATGTAGGCAGCTATGAAAGACCTGAGAGAACAAAAGTCATATTCCATGGCAAACAACATGGTCAGGATGAAAGGATGTGTCTGAGTCAGCCTCTCTATTCTTAATGCAGGGAAGATGGACCAAAGCAGGCCTGTGTGGAGAGCTGTTCCCAGGTGACTATGGTTTCTATACCATTCTAACATGTGAAAGTATCACAGGAAGTAGGGCAGCCTCCATGTCAGGAGACACTAGGATGCAACTGTTAGGACAAAGTAGTGGCCAAGACAGGGACCTCATTTATTTCCTGAAGGTAGTGACCTCACCTCATTTCCTTGGCGATGGAACTCTCTGAATTTTGTGATCCAGGAAGCCAGGCACCAGAGCCAGTCCAAGTCCCAGTCGCAGTGGGCTCACTTGTTTGGATTTACTAAGGACAGAGTCAGTCTTTCTTGGTACCTACTGATGTAAGGGTTGCCAAATACTAAGAAAGCTCTGAACAGGGGTCTTTCCTGAGAGGACAGGAATTGGCTCACCACTGCCTCCTGACAACTTCACAGAGTTGACCAAGGAGACCAGATCTGAGACAGAAAGGCCATTTGTGGGGAACATCGTATGGCCTACCAGTCAGAGGACACTCCAGATAGTGACAGACCTACTTGGGGGAAGGAGTTGCATTTGTGGGTGTTGGTTTGTGTTTGTGGTTTTTTTCCATGTTCTGAGAATAGGTAAAAAAGGAGGTTTGTTTGGATTGGAGTGGACTGTTTCCAGTAAGTCATTTGACAAGGAGACTGTTTCTATGTCCGTGTATCCCACTGTGTTTTTCTTTGTGGATATTAGAAAAAAATAGCTCATTGGGTGTGTCCTGTCTAGTAGAAAGCTTCCCAGCATGCATCCTTTCCAATTAATGAATGGACTGAGGCTTGCCTTATCCATGGGCAACACCTGCTATCTACCTAATTTTCCATTTTTTCATGAATTCTGGCCACTCTCAAGATTAGTATCATGTATTTTTGTACAAGATATGTACCACCTCCAAGCTCTGTGACATGGCCATGTACTGGATAGCTGAAGGGAATGGCGAGCAACTCAGAAAACTCACATATTAGAGTAACAAGGAAAGTCTCCGTGGAGAAACCCTGCTTGGGGCCTTTTGATTACCTATTGTTCTGTTGCTCTGAATGTCAGAAAGGTCTTTGCCTCAGGCCACCCCTTTGTGAAGCCTGAAGAAAACAGTTTTCAAATGGAAATGAATGGGCATCACCTGTGGCTCTTTGCTTCATTGCTTTGGAAATGGATGTATCTGAATCAGCCTCTTGGCCCTGTGTGAGCCTGTGGTTTAGATTTTCAGCACCTGATGAATCTAAAGAAAGATCCCATGTGGGCATCCAAAACCTAAATGGAAAAAAGATCAGTCATTGTGGATGAAGCCTCTCGACTTCCTCTGTAAGATTCCTGACCTCCATCAAGTGAGAATAGGGATCATTTGTGTCAAATAAGTTCTTCAAAGGGCTGCAGAGGGGAGACAATAGGTGCTTGGGTTTTCTTATAACTCCAATTCACACTAAAAATCTATACCCCACAGTCAGTAGGCCTCAAATTTGAGAAGTGGAGTAGTATTAACGGCAGGCCTATTTGATCACTTCTGGTTCACACTAAGGTTGTCCAGGCCACCCTGACTTTAGGCAAATGAGGGACAAGGGAGATTATTTTTGACACTGTCTTGGGCTGTGCCCCTCATGGAAACCTCCAGCTAGAGGTTATGATTAGTGTCTATATAAAATGATGAAGAGGGCCATGTGAGAGTGTTTTGGTTTTAATTGTCATCATTTGTGTGGCAATTTGAAGAGATGCCTGGGTCCACCTGGGCTTGAACTCTGTTGTGATTCCCCTTAGAGACTGAGTTGTGTAACTGACCTCAGAGAAGTATTACCATGAATTGTGTTGGGATTTCAGGAGGCCACACATGAGATTCACCATTGGAATCTGAGATCTTGGCCCAGGGTGACTTTACACAGAGCACTGGGAATCTAAGCCAGGATATCACAAGATTTTATTCTGAAAGATTCCAGCCATAGTTAAAACACCAACAGGGAATCTTTAGATCACTTATAAGCAAATTAAAAAACAAAATTTTTTAACAAGAGTAAAAATACTTAGTTAATGTAATGCTACCCTGAATTTTTTGGGTGAGTTTTACTTTATATTCCCTGTTTGAGATCCTAGTAAACTTGAGTGAAAAAAAAAAAAGAAAAAAACAAAACTTTTGAACATAACTTTAAATGAAATAAAATCTGACCTACTGCTTTCGTAGTCATTCTCACATGTAGTAAGATGGGACACAGAGCCTTATCTCAGGTAAGACAGGGCTCTTTATAAATTATAAGTGTTTTAGTTCTAAAGCTGATCTTCGTTTTTTAATATCCTTTTACAAAGTTTACATAAATTGTTTGAGGTCACATGAACATTAGCTAACACCATATAATATCACTTTTGAAACATGAATTAAAGAATGGCTGAATGTTTTTAACATTCAAATAGATTAGGCTCTCATTAATTTAAAAATACATTTAAATTGTTGCACAATGTAAAGTGTAACATAAAACTTTACATATCTTATTGATAACAGGTAAATAAATCCCCAATATATATTTTATTTACCATACAACTTCAGAACACCAGCTTGATATAATGCTCTTTTAATGTTTCTACCTTATCGAGTTGTATAACTGGAAGATATGAGCACATTAATAGCATCACAGTTACATTGATGTTTCTACATTAACCAAGTTTATCTTTTAAAGAAATGGCAGTACAGTGCTCTAAAATAACAGTTCTGTTTTAAACAGTTGTTTAATTTTTATGGTTGCTTGCTCTGGAAAAAATAAGACTTAATAAACACAATGTTATGAGTAATCTTATGTTTTAAGAAATTTTTGTCTCTTTAACACATGACTAATTTTTACAATCTTACACAGACTTTAGTAGAAAGTCTGTATAAGATTGTAAACATTTTATACAGATTTTGTACTAAAAATTGATAGACCTTAGTATATCAATCAGATATCAAACAAAAACACTCATGAATGAGTAAATCCAAATCAAATTTACTTTACTTTTTAATCAAAATATTAGACAAATGTATTGAACAGTGTAAACCATTTTTTGGTTGAAGGAAAAGTCCTAGAACAAAGTCATATAGACCTTTGGTAGACAATAATATTTTATTAGATTTTTGAACACCTAGAAAAACTTATAGGCATAAATTTGAAGACATTTATATTTATCTGTTTATCCAATCTAAATTGAAACATTTAAACCACGTGAATTAAAGATCTGTGGTCCACTTTTTAAAATTTGTTTTTATGAGCGCTTTTTTATATGAGTGCTCCTTATATATGTTAATTTGTGTATCATTTGAATGATATACGGACATATGTGTATATATATATATATATATATATATATATATATATATATAGAGAGAGAGAGAGAGAGAGAGAGAGACATAAAACACATAACAAAAGTGTGCACACCTAATAATAGTGAAGGCCTTGTAGCTTTTCACAGGTGAAATCACCATTGCAATGTTTTTAAAACTCCACAGTTGGTCAAAGATAAAACTGATCAGAAAAACATTAACCTAGGTCTGTAGGATCAAAATCATAAACTCAAAAAAAAAAAAAGAATCTAAGAAAAAATTATGAGTCCTAGAAAAAATGACTGGCCGGTAATTAGTAAATACCATACAATTTACCATTTTTTTCCCTTAGGCCTCAGATCAGTCTCCTACTGAGCTTACAGGAGACTTTCATTTGCATTTCAACAGAAGTCCTGGCTGAGGTCTGGAAGGAGCAGGAAAAAACTGCTATTCTGAGCAGACACCTCAGGCCTAAGGCATTTTAACCATAATTTTCTGGTTAGGATGTTGAAAATTATGCTACAAGTTTAAGATACAATTCACAAAATTTTATATCTTTACATCTTGTTTTGTCAACAGATATCATACTATGATTTACTATCCTTGTCCAAATTAATGCACTGGTAAACACAGTGACATTTTCCCAGGCTACCCAATTCAGAATTGGAGAAAAAAAGACTGCATGATTGGGAAGTTACTTGCCAACTTGGAAGTAGAGTTCTTTAGTTTTCCATCCTAAGTATTTAAGTTCTCTGGCATGAATTATCTGAAATCAAAAACTAAACAATTACCTAAACCCGACTTTTAACTGCAATATTGTGCAATGCATCAAAAAACGCATTCAGATGCCAGATTTTTACAATAAAACATCATCATTTAGACACACATTCAGCTAAGATCATTCTCAAGAAACAATTTATAATATAAACACATTATTGCACATGTCTTAAAGTGCCAAAAACAAAGGCACAAGACAGACAGAAAGGAACTCCAGAATATGGCTGACAGACAGAAGCCTTTAAAACAGAGCAGATAAGAGAAAAATCTCCTGCACCAGTGGCACCACAGATGTCCCCACAAGGGGACCAGATGTTTTCACAGAGAAGCTACCTGAAATGTAAAATCAAGGGTCTCCATGGTGACTTTACTGCATTTAGTGTCCCCTTTTTATTTTTCTCTTTTAAAAGAAGACAGAGGTGTCATAATTCTTACAGTGCAGGGAAGGAAGGAGGGAATTCCCTGAAGCAACAGGGCTTTGGCAGTTGCTGGGGTCCCTCAGTCCCTCCTTTTACTTACAGGATTAGCTCTTCTGTTTCGGGTCCACTCCAAGCATGCACCATCTCCTAACATTTCAGTCGTCAGCTCTCAAAAAGTTCTGGGACGGGGCCGGGTATCAAAATTTGTAACTTAAAGTTCGGTTTCTGACCCTGAAGCAAATTAATGCTAATTTAATAATGAGGACAGGGTTTTGAGAAAAAGAAAATGGAGGTTTATTGCTTTGCTAACAAAGGAAAAACAAGGGGACTCTGCCAAAAGGTTGTGACTCTCATGATCTGGAGGGACAAGGGATTTTAAAGAGTTTCACTTGTTAACCTGGGGTATACTCAGTTCTTCGTTCCCCAGCAGGCATTGCCCTGTGCAGTGGGTGTGCTCCAGGCAGCCAGCTAGGGGCTTCTTTCTTCCTGCTTAACAAAGGTGGGTAAAGTTCATCACAGTTCCTTAAAACACAGTCGAAAGGGTGTCAGGCTTACTTGCTTTGTTACCCTTTTTCACGTCCAATATCCTTAAAATTTTACCACAGAAATCAAACCAAAAAACGCACAAAAAAAACAACAAAAAACATATAGACCACAGAACAAAACACAGAAAAACAGAATCCTGGTGCCGAAACAGAAAAACAGAGGAGCAATGCAACATCTTGCTAAAGCTCCAGGGTAGGAGCGTGTGTGTGCCCATCGGCACCTCTCTACCCTTCCAGAGGAATTCCCTACAGAACAGAACAGAGGACAGCATGATTCTCATTACTGTCCTGGACAGGAGTGTATGTGAGCCTCCCCAGGCCACCTCTCTGTCATCAGAAGAGATCTCCCTTAACCAGATATCAGATGTTATAAAGGCGCCACTTACCTATGGAGGCCTCCTCCACCAGGGGCTTGATAATAGTTTTAGTGTGGTGGTTCACTGCAGTGCTCCCCAGACTGACGGCTCACTCCAAGGCCTTGGAACATCTCAAGTTGTGCACCTCCTAGAGTGGTTCTCCAGCCCAGTGCCCTGGAGGGAAGTCCAGCTTCAGAATTTTCAGCAGTCTGGTTTTGTGATCTGCTCGGGCAGGGTCATCTCACTGGGGAACTCCAAAATTTTGGACTAGGATGCAAGAAAAGACCACTGACTCCAATTAAAATCAAATTAAGGCAAGCTTATTATTTCAACAGGCTGGGCTGCCTCTCCTTCCCAAAATGGCGGGAACAAGACAGCAACCCCACCTTTCCTACAGCCCAGCTATATAGCCCAGAAAGTTACACAAACGGGTGGTTACAGATAACAAAACTTTGAAAGCATCACACTAATGGTAGTTTACATTTTTTTTTTTTGCTGGCCCCAATATCAGAAATAATGAGGACCATTAGGGCCTCAGAGAGGGTTGTTGTCTGGCCAGGGAAGGCCAATATTTATGAGGTGTCACTAAAGTTTTAGAAAGTACTGTTATCTGGTCAGAGAGCCAGGTGTGGATGAGTTCAAGGCACGGGCAGGCGTTCCAAGCAGGTTCAGAATTTGCAGTAATTTAGAGTAAAGCCAAAATTATCTTTTCACGGCTTTGTGGCAAGATGGTTCCCAATTTTAATAAAAAATCAGGTTGGGTCTATCAAGCCTCTCCCTTACTTTTGGAAACTCCTCTGCAAACTCCAATGTTGTGAACTCCCGAGCATTTTAATTCCAGATATGTATTCACAGAATTTCTAACTCTTCTATTCCAATTGTGTCTTTCTTGGGGCGAAGGTAATATCAAGTCATTGTTCTGGATGAGAGTGGAAATATTTTTGTGTAGCACATATTTGCATACACATTTAGGAGATCACTCCTCCTAAACACTGTTGGAACAGAAAATTCAAACTATGGGGGAGCTTCTTAGTTGAACAACATTATTCATGAATCCAAGTTCATTAAACAAATAGTTTTGGATCAGTGGATGATATATATTTCAAGATGAATTTCAATTGGCATATACTATGCTACATTTTAATGTCTGTGTGTGTTTTTTGTTTATAATGTTTTGCGATTTATATGGATTTAAAATCAAGTTTCCACAAGATTATTCTCAGAATATTCATCCACCGGAAATACATATTTGTTTCCTAGTACTGAAAACTAACTTCAGTAAATGGTGCATAAAAATCCTAATATGTCTACAGTAACTGACCCAGATTAATATCAATGCAAGTAGATTCCTAGGGGACGTGATGTGTATTTTGATGTTCATTTTTATTCAACACTGCTACATTACTATTTCTGCAGCTTATGCACATCATACTGTATATATTTCATTCAAAAGTTCGCAAATTTATATGCATGTGTTTCACATTCAATCACTTCCTGCTTCAGAACACATGAATTCCTCCAGGTTTCTTGACTATTCTTTTCATGATACTTCTTTCCAAACACATTATTTTTGATTTCCATAATCACGTTTGAAGCAAAACTCACACACTTTTCAGGATAAAATATAACCCTAATATTACCATTAGATGTATAAGTGGTTGGAATGAATGATTGCATATCAATATGAGATTTCTTTTATATTTTCAGATATCAATTCAATCCATTATTTAAAGTGGAACCAGTTATATTATTTATACACAGTATGGTCTATTCATGCATAATCTGCATATTCATAGACACAGGGTACACCTATTTGTACCCCAAATACTAAATTATACGTCTACAAAACATTGCTCCAGAAACGGTGGAAGAAATATTCATGTCACCTGATCTACACATACATTTTATCACAATAATATTCTGGACACAAAATGCAATGGTCACACTTATGATTTTAAAAAAGCCTAAATGGAAAGTGAACATGGATTACAAAAAAACATCCAAGTCCTGGTTACCTAATGCTCTCGAATTCAATCCTATTTGTGACAACATATTTGTTTCTTCCTAAGCTTATATATTCAAACTCAACCCTGTTGAAAATGTCTAAACCAATTACACACTTTATACTTTTGCTGATTTCCTAATGTCTCTATTTATGTCTGCTTTCCTACATATTTTCCCCTGTTCATCATTGTGACTGACTCTTCACATGTGCTGACATTTACATTCACTCTCTACCCGAAACCCTATTTGTAAAGAACTTTTGATCCAAATCCTATACTCACTCTTCTTTATAAACCTGCTGACTACCTTGGTAATCCTACGGACTATTCCTTTATGACTAGATGTTCTGTTTGTTATTCAATCATCCGAGGTACAAGATCCAATTTCATTGTATATTGACTTATCTGAGACATCTGTGCAGAATATAATTCAAAGCTAAGTATCCCACTCAAGGGCCCAATGCCCTACTTGGCTTCAAATCTTCCCTAGATTTCTGTTATATTTTACCTATATATTCTTGTAAATATCACAGGTTTCCAATACCATTATTCATCCAGCAGAATGATTGCTAACCAAAATTGAACATATTATTAACCCTAACCATACACTGTTCCCTCAATCTAACTTTAGAGCAGTGCAGGGACAGAGATGGTCTTACAAAAGAGGAATGTTGGGGATCTTCCACCTGCTGAGAATATCAAAGATCCATGCAGAAATGATCCCCGAAGAAGATGTAGACTGCTATGAAGGACCTGAGAGAGCAAAAGTTAGCTTCCATGGCAAACAACCTGGTCACTATGAAGGGATGTGTCTGAATAAGCCTCTCTCTTTTTAATATAGAGCAAATGGACCAAACCAGGCCTGTGTGGAGATCTTTTCCCCGGTACCAATGGTTGATATACCATTCTAACTTGTGAAAGTGTCACAGGAAGTAGGGGCAGCCTCCATCTCATGGGACCCTTGGAAGCAACTGTTAGGACAAAGTGGTTGCCAAGGCTGTGAGCTCATTCACTTCATGAAGGAAGTGACCTACCTCACTTTCTTGGTGATGGAACTCTCTGAACTTGGGATCCCTGAAAACAGGCAGCCAGAGTCAGGCCCAATAACAGTCACAGAAGTCTCACTTTTTGGATTTACCAAGGAGAGAGTCAATCTTTCTTGGTATCTACAGTTGTGAGGATGGCCAAATGCCAGGAAAGATCTGAATTGGGGTCTTTCCTGAGAAAGCAGGTATTGGCTCACCGCTGGCTCCTGACAACTTCACAGAGTGGGCCAAGGAGTCCAGATTTGAGAATAGAGAAGCCATTTCGGGGGAACATAGTATGGCCCACAAGGCAGAGGACACTCTTGATAGTCACAGACCCTCTTGGGGGAAAAAGGTGCCTTTGTGCGAATGAGTGTGTGTATGTGGTTTTGTCTCATGCTCTGAGAATAGGTAGGAAAGGCGGTTTCTTTGGTTTAGAATGGACTGTTTCTAGTAAGTCATTTGACAAAGCAAGTGTTTCTATGTCTGTGTATCCAACTGTGTCCATGGTTGTAGACATTACAAAAGAAAATGCATCAATGGATGTGTCCTGTCTAGGAGAAAGCTTCCCCACATTCATCCTGCCCAATTTATGAAAGGACGGAGGCTTGCCTTATTGATGGGCAAGACCTGCTGTCTTCCTAAGTTTCTGTTTTCTTCTTGAATTCTGGCCACTCTCCAGAATAGACTCATGGTTTTGTGACCAAGATATGTAGCACCTCAAAGCTCTGTGACATGGCCGTGTACTGGATAGCTGAAGGGAATGGCGAGAATCTCAGGAAACTCAGATATCTGTGTGATCATGAGTGTCTCAGTGGAGAATCCCTGCTTTGGGCCTTTGCTTACCTATTGTTCTGTAGCACTGAATGTCAGGAAGGTCTTTGCCTAAGGCACCACTTTGTGAAACCTGAATAAAACAGTTTTCTAATGGAAATGAATGAGCATCACCTGTCTCTCTTTGAGTAATTGCTTTTGAAAGGGATGTGTCTGAGCCAGTCTGTTGGCTGTGTGTGAGGCTGTGGCTTGCATTCTCAGCACCTGATGGATCTAAAGAAAGATGCCATGTGTGCATCCAAAACCAAAATGGCCAAAAGAGCAGTCATTGTGGATAAAATCTCTTGCCTTCCTCTGTAAGGTTCCTGACCTCTATCAAGTGAGAATAGGAATCCTTTGGGTCAAATGACTTCTTCAAAGCCCTGCGGAGGCTAGCCAATAGGTGCTTGGGTTTTCTCATGACCCCAATGCACATAAAGAATCTAAACCCCACAGTCAGTAGGCCTCAAATTGGAGAAGCTGAGCAGTATTAATGGTAGGCCTTTTTGATCACTTCTGGTTCACAGAAGGGGTGTCCAGGCCACTCTGACTTTATGGAAATGACGAGCAAGAGTGCGTATTTTGGACACTGTCTTGTCCTGCGCTCCTCATAGAAACCTCCAGCTAGAGGTTATGATGAGTGTCTATATGGAAGAAGATGAGAGCCATGTGGGACTATTTTGGTTTTAATTGTGGTTATTTGTGTGGCAGTTGGAAGAGATGACTGGGTCCACCTGGGTTTGAACTCTGGTGTGAATCCCCTTAGAGACTGAGTTCTGGAAGTGACCTCAGAGAAGTATTGCCATGAATCGAGTTGGGATTTTAGGAAGCCATGCATGAGAGTCGCCCTTATAAACTTAGATATAGGTCCAGGGTGGCTTTCCACAGAGCACTGGGAATCTCAGCCAAATTATCCCATGATTTTATTCTTAAAGACTTGGCAGCCATACTTGAGAGTCAAAACACACATGGAACTCACATTGTAGACCTCAATAGGCCTGGCTTCATGTAACCTTTTGGCCACTCTATGGGAAGCGTTGCCTATGAAAGTTCTCCAGAGTTTCACTGAAATGAGCTTCCTCAACATTTAATGGTTCTTGAAAGCCACAGTGCCTCCCAACTACATCCTTGAAAAATGGCTAGATAAATACTTTGAAATTTTTGAAATTCCCATGACCAGGTGGCACTGGAGTATCTTTGGATGTCCTGCTGCTGATCATGAGTGTACCAGAGAGTGCCTTGATTGACTGGAATTTATAAAAATAATGTAGAACAGAGATGGTAGTAAGTTGGAGCCTGCTGAGTAGTGGGCCTAGAGCAGTGGTAGCCACGTGTGTGATAAAACATCTGTGGTGGGTCCATGTGATTAGCCCATTTGCTTCCAAATGGCTTGTGACTGACATGGTGCAGCCAGCAGACCCTTATTTGTAAAGGCATCTTTTTATTTGGAGAGCTTTCAAGGTAATGATCAGAATCAGGTTGATATGGTCAAGGGTGCAAGCTATGTGAGAAAGAAGCCTGGTTGTTTCATTCTCCTGCAGACCCTAACCCACCACACGTGACAGAACTCCCTCTAGCACTGTGTCCCAGTTGAACTTGTTGTTCAAAAAGCCCAGTGCAGCAGCAAGAACCAAAAGCCCCAGTGCAGCAGCAAGAACCACCACAAAAATTTGAGGAGGACCAAATGGCTTCACAGTCCACACGGGATGAAACTTAGCCTCCAGTGGCCACACTTTACCTACAAAGAGAGAATTCAGCACTGCTGCCTCAGGTTCATTTGAAAATAAGAATCCATGTTCTCCAGGTCATATAGATGCAGACCCAGCTTTGATGGTCTCACTACAAAAGAAGCTAAAACTCCTTAATACAACATATATTTCAAGTGCCCAGCTTCAGAGGCAGTTTCTCAAGAAGTCTTTAGGCCAGCAGAGCTCAATGTTTGTGGAGTGTTTACCATGTCCCTTACTTTTGGAAACTGCTCTACCACCTCCAAGGTTGTGAACTCCTGAGCATATTCCATTCCAGATTTGCATTCACAGATTTTCTAACTCTTCTCCTCTAATTGTGTCTTACCTGGGGTGAAGGTAATGTCAAGGCATTGTTGTGGATGAGAGTGGGAAGATTTTTGTGTAGCACATATTTGCATACACATTGGATTCATTTTCCAATTTCCCATTAAAAATACTGAATCCCTGACACTAACCCATACCCTACTAGACTCTGACTACTAATCCTAATATGATGGAGAAAAATAACCCAAACAGAATAGAAATACAAGCAGTACAGAGAAGGCATGGTATATAGTTGGACTTGCCTTTTGCATTATGTAGGGTAGGTGTTATAAATCTAGATAATTTTTAATTGAAATAGTTATCCATGTGTTTTTAAAGTTAACAAATATGTGAATTTCTATCTCCCTTTCTCTGTAGCCTATTCAGCAAATGTATTTGTATATGCACATATAGAATCCTAGCTGGTATCACATGTACATACTTGTTTGGAGGCTGACGTGGCAGATAAAAATTATGAGAAGAGATATCTCCTCGTAAATGCTGTTGGATCTTAAAATTCAACCTATGGGTGATCTTCCTAGTTGAACAACATTATTCATAAATCCATGTTCAGTAAAATTAATATTTTTGGATCAGTGGACGATATATATTTCACCATGAATTTCGATTGGCATATATACTGCTACTCTTTAATGTCTGTGTGTGTTTTGTGTTTGTGTGTGTGTATATATATATATATATATATATATATATATATATATATATATATATATATATCTCCAGATTTTTTAAAATATAAAATATATGTGTCTTATTATACACTCCCTAAATACATTCATATTCATGTATGTGGATTTATAATCAAATTTTTACAAGATTATTCTCAGAAATATTCATCCCCCTGAAACACATATTTGTTTACTAGTACTGAAAACTAACTTCAATGAAAGGTGCATTCAAATCCTAATATTTCTGCAGTAACTTACCCAGGTTAATATCAATGCAAGTAGATTCCTATGGGACATGATGTGTATTTTGACATTCATTTTTATTCAACACTGGTACAGTACTATTTTTTCAGTTTATGCACATCAAAGGATAAATGTTTCATCCAAAATTTCAAAATTTAAAACTTTTGATTCACTTTCAATCACTTCCTGCTTCAGAACACATGTATTCCTCCATGTTTCTTGACTGGTCTTTCATGAGACTTCTTTGCAAACACATTATTTCCGATTTGCATAATCAATTTTGAAGCAAAACTCACACACTCTTCATGATCAACCGTAACACTAATATTACCATTAGATGTACAACTGGTTGTAATGAATGTATGTATGCCAATATCAATATAAGATTTCCTGTATACTTTCAGATATCAATTTATTCCAATTCCAATTTCTAATGTTGGGTCCAGTTATATTATTTATTCACAGTTTGGTCTATTCATTCATCATCTCTATATTCATCAAAACAGGGTACACCTATTTTTTTCCCCAATACTAATTTATAGGTTGTAAAAATATTGCTCCCCATAATGGTGGAAGAAATACTCATATCACCTGATCTACATATACATTTTTATCACAGTAATATTCTGGACACAAATGTAAAGGTAACACTTATGATTGTACCAAAACCTAAATTGAACGTGAATATATATTACTAAAACCATCCATGTCCAGGTCGCCTAATGCTCTCAAATTTCAATCCTATTGGTGACTACATATTTGTTTCTTCTAATATCATATATTCAACCTCAACCCTGTTGAAAATGTCTAATCCTGTTACTCACTTTATACTTTGCCTGATTTCCTAATGTCTCTATTTTATATCTGCTTTCCTACATATTTTCCCCAGTTCATCATTGTGACTGACTCTTCATATGTGCTGATATTTTCATTCAGTCTCTAAACGAAACCCTATTGCTAAAGAACTATATTTCCAACTCAAAGACTCACTCTTCAACCTAAACCTACTATTTTCCTAATCCTACTGACTATCCCTTTTTGACTGAATGTTCTCTTCGACATTCAGGCATCTGAGGTACTAGGTTTTATTCCATTGTATGTAGATTTACCTGCGACCACATTGCAGAATGTAATTCAAAGCTAAATATCATAATCAAGGGCCCAATGCCCTTCCTGGCTTCAAATCTTACCTAGATTTCTCTTTTCATACTTATATTTCAAATACATATTCTTATAAATATTTCAGGTTCCCAATACCATTATTCATCCAGCAGAATGATTCCTAACACAAATAAAACATGTTGTTAACCCTAACCATACACTGTTCCCTCAATCTAAATTTACAGAGGGAAGGGACAAAGTTGGTCTTACAGTAAAGAAATGTAGGGGGTCTTCCACCTACTGAGACCCTCAAAGTTCCATGCTGAAATGATCACTGGAGAATATATACGCAGCTATGAAGGACCTGAGAGAGCAAAAGTCATGTTCAATGGCAAACAACCTGGTCAGGATGAAGGTTTCTGTCTGAATCAGCCTCTCTATTCTTAATGTAGAGAAGATGGACCAAACCTGGCCTGTGTGGGTAGCTGTTCCCGGGTGCCTATGGTTGATATAAGATTCTAACTTGTGAAAGTGTCACAGGAATTAGGGACAGCCTCCTTTTCATGTGAGACTTGGAAGCCACTGGTTGGACAAAGTGATTGCCAAGGCAGTGACCTCATTCAGTTCCTGAAGGAAGTGACCTCACATCACTTCCTTAGTGAAGGAAATCTCAGAACTTGAGATTCATGAAGCCAGGCACCCAGAGTCAGTCCCAGTCCCAGTCCCAGTGGTCTCACTTGTTTGGATTTACCAAGGACAGAGTAAGTCTTTCTTGGTACCTATTGATGTGAGGATTGCAAAATGCCAGTAAAGCTCTGAAGAGGGGCCTTTCCTGAGAAAGCAGGTAGTGGCTCACCTCTGGGTCCTGACACCTTCACAGAGTTGGCCAAGGAGACCAGATCTGAGACATTTCAGGCCATTTAGGGGGAAAATAATATGGCCCACCAGTCAGAGGACACTCCGGATAGTAACAGACCTTCTTGGGGGAAGGAGCTGCCTTTGTGGGTGTTGGTTTGTGGTTTTGTCTCATTTTCTGAGAATAGGTAGGCAAGGCGCTTTATGTGCTGTGGAATGAACTGTTTATTGTAAGTCATTTGACAAGGCGAGTGTTTCTATGTCTGTTTACCTCACTGTGTCCGTGGTTGTACTCATTAGAAAAAAAGAATGCATCAATGGATGTGTCCTGTCTAGTAGAAAGCTTCCCAGAATTCATCCTGCCTAATTTATGAATGGAGTTCAGATTGCCTTATCAATGGGTAACACCTGCAATCTTCCTAAGTTACAGTTTTCTTCCAGAATTCTGGCCCCTCTCCAGAATAGTCTCATGGTTTTGTCTCTAAGGTATGTACCACCTCCAAGCTCTGTGACATGGCCATGTACTGGATAGCTCAAGTGAATTGTGAGCATCTCAGAAAAATCAGAAATATGTGTGACCACTAAATCTCAGTGGAGAAACCCTGCTTTGGGCCTTTTTTTTAATTAATTTTTATTGTAGGTTGTTCAAAACATTACATAGTTCTTGATATATCATATTTCACACTTTGATTCAAGTGGGATATGCACTCCTTTTGCTTACCTATTATTCTGTTGCTATGAATGTCACGAAGTTCTTTGCCTCGGGCCACCAATTTGCGAAGCCTGAAGAAAACAGTTTTCAAATGGAAATGAATGGGCATCACCTAGGGCTCTTTGCTTAATTGCTTTGGAAAGGGGTGTGTCTGAATCAGCCTCTTGGCCCTGTGTGAGGCTGTGGCTTAGATTCTCAGCACCTGATGCATCTAAAGAAAGATCCCATGGATGCATACAGAACCAAAATAGCCAAAAGAGCTGTCATTGTGGATGAAGACTCTCGCCTTCCTTTCAAAGGTTCCTGACATCTATCAAGTGAGAATAGGGATCCTTTGGGTCAAGTGAGTTATTCAAAGCCCTGCAGAGGCTAGCCCATACGTGCTTGGGTGTTCTCATTACTCCAATTCACATAAAGAATCTAAACCCCACAGTCAGTAGGCCTCAAATTGGAGAAGCCAAGCAGTATTAATGGCAGACCTATTTGATCACTCCTCGTTCACAGTCAGGGTTTCCAGGCCACACTGATTTTAGGCAAATCGGGGGAAAGGTAGGTTATTTTGGACATTGTCTTGGTCTGTGTCCCTCATGGAAAACTCCATCCAGAGGTTATGATGAGGGTCTACATGGAAGAAGATAAGGGCCGTGTGGGAGAATTTTGTTTTGAATTGTGGTAAGTTGTGTGGCAGTTGGAAGAGATGCCTGGGTTTACCTGGGCTTTAACTCTGGTGTGATTCCCCTTAGAGTCTGAGTTCTGGAACTGACCTCAGAGAAGCATTGTCATCAATTGTGTTTGAATTTTACTAGGCCATGCATGAGAGTTGCCCTTGGAACCTGAGATCTAGGCCCAGAGTGGCTTTCCACAGAGCACTGGGAATCTCAGCCAGGATATCACATGATTTTATTCTGAAAGACTTTGCAGCCACAGTTGAGTCAAAACACGCATGGACCTCACATTGTAGACCTCAATGGGCCTGGCTTCATGTGACCTTTTGGCTACTCTTTGGGAAGCCTTGCCTGTGAGTGTTCTCTAGAGCTTTCATTGAAATGAGCTTCCTCAACATTTAATGGTTCCTGAATGAATTGAAACCCCCAGAGCCTTCAACTTCATCCTTGACAAATGGCTTGATAAATACCATGAAATTTTTGAAATTCCCATGACCAGGTGGCACTGGAGAACTTTTGGATGTCCTGTTGCTGATGATGAGTGTACCAGACAGTGCCTTGATTTACTGGGTTTCATGAAATTTGTGTAGAACAGTGATGCCAGTAAGTTGGATCCTGCTCATTAGTGGGCCTAGAGCAGTGGTGTGAAGGTGTGTGATAAAACATGTGTGGTGGTGACATGTGGATCTGCCATTGGCTTCCCAAAGGCTTGTGACTGACATGGTACAGCCAGCAGACCCTTCTATGCAAAGGTGTTTTTTATATAGAGAGGTTTCAGGGCAATGTTCAGAATCAGGTTGCTATGGAAATGGGGGCAACTTATGTGGAATTGAATCCTGGTTGGTGCATTCTCATGCAGACCGTGACCCTCCACACGGGACAGAACTCTCTCCAGCACTGTGTCCCAGTTTAGCTCCTTGTATTTCATGAAGCAAATACCAAACTCCCAGTGCACCTGTGAGAAACACCACGAAAATTGGAGAATGACCAAATGGCTTCACAGTCCACACGTGGAGACACTTACAACCCAGTGACCATAGTTAAACTACAAAGAGAGTATTCAGCATGGCTGCCTCATGTTCATTGGAAAATTAGAAACAATATCCTCCAGGTCACATTGTTGCACACCCAGATTTGATGGTCTCCCAACAAAGGAAGCTAAAGCTCCTAACAACAACATATATTTTTAAGTGCCCAACCTCAGAGGAAGTTTCTCAAGAAGTCTTTACACCAGCAGAGCTCCATGTTTGAGAAATGTTTACCCTGTCCCTTACTTTTGAAAACTCCTCTACCACCTCGGAGGTTGTGAACTCCTGAGCATTTTTCATTCCTGATATATATTCACAGATTTTCTAACTTTTCTCCTCTAATTGTGTCTTACTCGGAACAAAGGCAATGTCAAGGCAATGTTCTGGATGAGAGTGTGAACATTTTTTTTGTAGCACATATTTACATACACATTGCATTCATTTTACAATTTTCCATTCAAAATACTGAATCTCTGACATGAACCCATACCCTACTAGACTCTGACTACTACTCCTAATATGATGGAGAAAAATAACACAAACAGAATAGGAATACAAGCAGTTAGGAGAAATCATAGTGTATAGTTGTACTTGTATTTTGCATGATTAATGGTAGGTGTTATAAATCTAGTCAATATTTAATTTAAATAGTTCTCCATGTGTTTTTAAGGTTAACAAATATGTGAATTCCTGTCTCCCTTTCTCTGTATCCTATTTAGCACATGTACTTTTAAATGCACATATAGAATCATACCTGGTATCACATGTACATTTTTGTGAGGTGGCTGATTTGGCAAATACAATTTGTGAGAAGTGATCACTCCTCTTAAACGCTGTTGGAACTGAAAATTCAACCTATAGGTGAGCTTCCTAGTTGAACAACATTATACATAAATCCATGTTCAATTCAAGAAATATTTTTGCATCTGTGGATGATATATATATCATGATAAATTTCGATTGGCATATATATTGCTAATTTAATGTCTCTGTGTGTGTGTGTATTTTTTTTGTGTGTGTGTGTATGTGTGTGTGTGTGTGTGTGTGTATATATATATATATATATATATATATATATATATATATATATGTATATATACCCTCCAGAAATATATGTGTCTTATATACACTCTCTAAATTCATTCATGTTCATGTATATGGATTTATAATCAACTTTTCACAAGATTTTTCACAGAAATATTCATCCACCTGAAATACATATTTGTTTCCAGTACTTAAAACTAACTTCAGTTTATTTTGCATACAAATACTATTATTTTTACAGTAACTGACCCAGTTTAACATCAATGCAAGTAGATTCCAGTGGGACATGATGTGTATTTTGAAGGTCATTTTTATTCAGCACTGGTACAATACTATTTCTTCAATTTATGCACATGATAGGATATATATTCCATCCACAAGTTAGCAAACTTATAGGCAGTTGTTTCACTTTCATCACTTCCTGCTTCAGAACACATAAATTCCTCTAGGTTTCTTGACTGGGCTTTTCATGAGACTTCTTTCAAAACACATTATTTTTAATTTCCATGATCACTTTTGAAGCAAAACTCACACACTCTTCATGATAAACCATAATCCTAATATTACCATTAGATGTATTAGTGGTTGAAATGAATGTATGTATATCAATATAAGATTTCCTGTATATTTTCAGATATCAATGGAATCCATTATTTAAATTTGGAACCCATTGTATTATTTATTCACATTATGGTCTATTCATGCATTATCTCTATATTCAGAGTCACAGGATATACCTATTTGTACCCCCAATACTAATTTATACATCTTCAAAATATTGCTCCCAGAAATGGTGGAAGAAATACTCACGTCACCTTATCTACATATACATTTTATCACAGTAATATTCTGGACACAAAAAGCAAAGATGACACTTATTATTTTACCAATGTAAAGGTCAGGCGAGTGTCGGAGGAAGAGACTACCAGAGACTGTCTCATGCAACAGCCAAGGATTTATGGGGGTCCAGCATGCTGGGGTCAGAGCTCCCTTGAATAGAGCACAGAGTCCTGAGAACAGCTTAAGCAGAGCTTATATACTTTCCTTGGAGAGGGCAGATAGGAAAGTTTATTGATGGGTCAGGGCGAGTGGGAGGTTTGCGTCCAAATGGGTGAGGAAGTACATTCTGCAGTTTTGCAGTTGGGTACAGCACTTTCAGGGAACTAGATTAGCAAACAGTTCTCAAGACATCAACAGTGTTTTGTTAAGCATACCGAAAAACTGGAAGTGACAAGTACCTATTTTATTAACCTTTCATTCCCCACTTCTTCTTTTGGTTACTTTTAATCATAAAAATGATCATTGGGGGTGTCACATTTTATGTTTACTAGTGTGGTATATTGTTTTCTGATTACCATAAGTTTAACTTGTCCAATTTGAGCATGGAGAAAGGAAACTACACGTTTGATCAAACAGGGTCCTACAATTACCAATAATATGAGGATTATTAATGGACTGGCCAGGGCTGATGAAAATGTAGTTAATGAGGGGGCTTTGTGAACCAAGACTCAAACCACCTTTTTTGTGCCTCTCTCTCTTGTTGATGCTCTTCAAGGCATCTTCTTAATTTAATCATAGATTCTTTTACAACTCCAGTATGGTCGGCATAAAAACAACATTCTTCCCTCAATGCAGGACGAAGGCCCCTTCTCTCATGAAGAGGAGGTCCAACCCTCGACTGTTCTGTAAAATAACTTCAGAGAGAGAGGTTAAAGATTCGTGTAAAGCTGTGAAGGAGGTTTTTAATATCTTTAAGTTTTGGTCTATTACTGCTTCTAATTGGGTCATTTGTTGTGTCCCATGGACCAGGGCAGTGGTTCCTGTGCCCACCCCTGCAGCAACTCCTATTCATAATAGGATGACTAAAGTGAGGGATACAGGTTCCTGGCAGAACCGGGTTGTTTGCCCCCCTATTTGATATTTAAATGTACCTGCGTCATGATAGAGCACTCTGGAAAACATCTGCACCATTACATAATTAATCACATCTGTTGACCATTTTATGAAAACATAAACAATGTTTAAGTGTATAGAATTGTACTGCTGTAGAGATGGACAAGGCAAGGTACCTAAGATAGCACAGAAGACAGGGAAACAGTCTTATTTGGTTGCATCCGGATTTAGAGGGCATTGCTTCTGTTGTAATCAATTAATCCCTGAACCCAAAGTTTAGGTTGTTTCAGAATTTTGTACCCAGCATGTAAGGGAAGGGGCTCAGAAGTTCACAGTCTGCAGAAGTTCACAAAAAGCAGTTTTTGTTTCTGTTTTTTTTTCCTCTGTTCTGGGAAAGTTAACTTCTTAAGGACACCTGGGAGGGGGAGAGCTTTTTTCTTCTTTTTTTTCTTTTCCTCCCTGCCAGCTGTTACCATGGAGCCCAGTTGGTAACTTCTATATCTTAGAAATGTAGCCATCTCTATGAAGCCCCAGCTCTAGGGCAGAGGCCTTCTTCATATATTTTGTTAAAAACTACTAAGGGGGTGTCTAGCTTAGGAGTGCTGATTTTTCCAGCCAGTGGCCAAGTAGAACAGAGCAACACGAATAGAGGAAGTTTATCTACATTGAACTCTTTCATAGGAACTGTGTTGCTGAAAGGCTTAAAGTCAGCCATGGTGAAGACTTCTGGAGAAGGTCATTTAAGACTTTTCTGTGGGCCTGATACAGAGGGGAAGACAGGGAATGCAGGGGATGAGAGCAGCTCCGTGGATCTGAGGATGAGGGAAAAGAGATATAAAAGAATTATGGGAAAGGGGTTTGGGATTTTCCTGGCAACAAAACTTGAGCAGTAGAACAGGTAGAGCAGAGGGGAAGACAGGAGTGAGTATCCCAAAAAGCCTGTGAGGGACTTTAAATTCTTAGTAACCTGTTTTCAGTGATGACAAAGCAACTTTAAAGGCCATTTTAATTACATCTTTGATAGGCGTCTGAGGGCACTCCTTAGCTGGTTTGAGCTTTGGGTTAGCTGGTAAGAGGACCTGGTGGGACCCGGTGTGGGCACTGACAGGAGGAGAGAGGAGTGAGTGGGTGGAAGGGTACCTCAGTACCTGCAAGCTCAGCAAGGGGCAATGGTCTGAGAACCGACGGAAATTTGGGTTTTTGATCTAGTAACTGGAGCTGAGAAATCAGGTTGCTGATGTGGGAGTGACAGCAGAGAGTCTGGGGCAGAAGGCTGCGGGTGAGTATCTATTGGAGAAGCATAGTTCAGGATTTGAGCATAGGAGGGAAAAGGCCTACACGTAGGGGAATTTCCTTCCACACTTTTGAGCACTTGTCGAAGTTGAAAAGGTCACGCAAAATTTGAGGATCTAGAGACCCTTCTGGTGGCCATCGGTTTTTGTTATCTAACTGGTAATATGGCCAATGCTGTGTACTGAATTTGATGAGGAGTTTTGCTTCCACCAGGTAGCCCCTGTATCCTCACATCCCCATTATTTACAGAAGAAGTTGGCTTTTCCCCCACACAGTCGTGGCTGTTTTTGGCTTTGGTAGTCCGCCAGGCAAACATAGTAATCTAGGCTAGCCAACCTGCATCTGGCTCGCGTGTCCCTACATCCATAATGTTTGTTTCCATTATCTATTGTATGGAAAGTATTTAATGGAATTTTTGGGGATCCTCTTCATCAGGGATTTCCCAATAGGAAAGACATATAGCCAGCTGACAAATTTCTTGGTGGAGAGATGGCCACCAGGTCCCTAAGTGGGCTGTATGTGCGATAGACCATACTTCTTGTCTAGTAGGATTTGTGATCAGCCATCGCTGCTGAACGGGTTGATGAGGGTTAGGACTACTGGTGACCAATTGGAGAGTCTATAGTCTTATTCACATGGCGAATATACAATTTGAAAATGTTACCAGTCTTTTTCATTTTTCAGCCTGATTCTGGACAGGGCACAGGCTTGAGATGAGAATTAGGAACCAGGAAGTGATTCCGTCTAACTTTAGCACTGTAGGTGTTATAAGTAGCACCTGGTATGGTCCTGTCCAGCCGGGTTCCAGGGATGACACCTGATGTTGTCTTATGTAGACAAAGTCTCTTACTTGATATAGATGTGGAGTACCCTCTTCAGCAGGTTGGTAGGCAGTGGCCAGCTGTTTCCACAGGTATTGCTGAGTTCCTTCCAGAACTTTAAGTCTGTCAAGCAAGGTGGTGTGGAAGGGATCGTTAGATCTTTGAGTTAGGGTTAGGTCCCTTACTGGAGATGGGGCCCCATAGAGAATTTCATAGGGGGTGAGGTTACACAAAGAAACAGAGGGAGTATTTCTTGCATGAAATAGTGCATAAGGCAGGAGCATAGTCCAATCTTTTATGCTACTCTTTAAGCTTAATTCCGTTTAGGTCTCTTTAATGGTTCTATTTAATTTTTTTACCTGTCCTGAACTCTCGGGTCTATAAGCACAATGTAACTTCCAATTAATCCCCAGGGTCCTGGCCAACCCCTGAGTTACCTGGGCCATGAACGCTGGTCCATTATCAGACCCTATTACCTTAGGCAGGCCGTACCTTGGAAAAATATCTTTCAGGATCTTCTTGACCACCATTTGCGCCTTTTTTTTTGGGGGGGGGAGGCTTCAATCCATCCTGAAATATATCTACAAAGAGTAGGAGATATTTAAGTCCATACCATGCTTGCTTAATTTCAGTAAAGTCCACTTCCCAGAATTGTCCTGGTCTGGTTCCTCATAGGTGCTTTCCTGCAGGAAAGTTGGAAGGGTAAGCATTAACCTATTGACAGACCCGACAGGCTTTTTTTTACCTGTTCAGTTATTTCCTTTCACTGTGAGTCGGTTAGTGGAAAACTCTGTTCTTGATCCTTCAGGAATGCCTGCAATTTCTTTGAACCAAGGTGAGTGAACTGATGTACATTTTTAACGTAGTGTAGGGCTTTCTGAAATTTCAGGCTTTGCTCAGTGAAGTTGAGGAGTACAGTGTCAGTGTCCTTAGATATTATCAAAAGCTTGCTGGATCTCAGGGGTCCATTAGAATTGGGCATCTCCTTTAACAGCGGGTGTAAATGAGAAGTTAAGGACCCAAACACAGGAATCCTTAACCTGCAAAACCCAGCAGTCCCAAGAAACTCTCTGTGTTGTCTGCTGTTAGATGGGGGTGGTTTCTGCACAACCGTTTGATTTCTGGGCTCAGTGAGCCATCGTTTACTGCCCCTAAAGGAATAGCCCAGGAAGATTACTTCTTGCTGGCAAATTTGGGCCTTTTAGGAAGAAGCTCTATACCCGAGTTGAGGAAGCTCACATAATACTGCTTGGGTCCCAGATTCACAGATATCCTTGGTGTTGGGTGCCAGTAGCAGGTCATCCACGTATTGAAGCTGGGTGACTTCGGGGTGCGTAGTTCTGAAGCTGTTGAGATCTCTTTGGAGGGCTTCATCAAAGAGAGTGGGGGAGTTTTTCAACCATTTTGGGGAGTCTAGTCCAAGTTAGTTGACCACACGTTCCAGTTTCTGGGTCTACCCACTAGCAAGCAAACAGCAACTGACTATATTTATGCAGAGGCAAGCAAAAGAAAGCATCTTTTAAGTCCAGAACACTATACCATTTCCTCTCAGGGTTCAGAGTGATAAGCAGATTGTACGGATTAGGTACACTGGGGTGAATGTCCTACACTCTGTTGTAGGTCTCTCTTATGTCTTTAATGGGGGATAGTCCCCGGCTCCTGGCTTTTTATACTGGTAGCGGGGGAGTGTTTTAGGATGATTGACAAGGCCTTAGGACCCTAAGGCCAGATATTTCTGAATATGGGGCCTTATCCCATCTTTAGCTTTTTTGCTCAGAGGATATTTTTTGACATTGATTGGGGAGGCTGAGGTTTTGAACTCCACTGTTTTTGGAGGTTGTTTCATGGCTAGTCCTAACCCAGCAGTGTTTTTCCAGGCATCTGGGTAATCTGTTATCCATTTCTGGGGTAGCTTGCCTGTTTGATCAGTCTTGGGGGGTGTGAAGAGTTGCTGTTCATCTTCTACTGACATATTTAAAGCCGTGAATATAGGAGTTTATACTAAAGGATTTAGAAATATCATTTTGGGGCCTTCATGATTAAAAGTCATTTTGGCCCGGAGCTTGGTGAGCAGATCTCTGCCCATCAATGGGGCCAGGCATTCTGGGATTATTAGGAAGGAGTGATGGATTTTTCCTTTCCTCATGTCCATGGTTTTCTTAGTTGTCTAATTCCCATATTTACTGGTGTTAGCACTTTGAACTAGAGAGCTTTTATTTGATAGAGGGCCCAGTGGGGCCTTAAGGACTAAGTATACTGCCCCTGTATCCACTTCAAAGTTTACTGGGGTCCCCTCCACATCAAAAGTTACCCTGGGTTTATTGGGAGTCTAGCAATCTGGGGCTCAGTGCTCACTTGAATAGAGCAGAGAGCAATGAGAACAGCTTAAGCAGAGCTTATATACTTTCCTTGAAGAGGGCAGGGAGGGAAGCTTATTGATGGGTCAGGGCGAGTGGGCGGTTTGCGTGCAAACAGGTGAGGGTGTACATTCTCTGTTTGGCAGTCGGGGACAGCACATTCTGGGGAAAAAATTAGCAAACAGTCCTCAAGGTTTCAACAGTGTTTTGTTAAGCATACAGAAAAACAGAAAGTGACAAGTACCTATCTTATTAACCTTTCACCAAATCCTAAATGGAAAGTGAGCATGGATTTCTAAAAACATCCATTTCCAGGTTGCTTAATGCTCGCAAATCAATCCTATTGGTGACTACATATTTGTTGCTTTCTAAGATTATATATTCAACCTCTACCCTGTTGAAAATGACTAATACTAACCCTCACTTTATGCTTTTCCTGATTTCCTAATGTCTCCATTGATATCTGCTTTCATACATATTTTCCTGAGTTCATCATTGTGACTGACTCTTTACATGTGCTGAAATTTACATTCACTCTCTATCCGAAACCCTATTGCTACAGAACTTTTGTTCGAAATCCTATACTCACTCTTTTTTCTATACCTACCAACTATCTTCCTAATCCTACCGACTATCCCTTTTTGACTGGAAATTCTCTTTGACAATCAATCATCCAAGGTACAAGGTCCTATGCCATTGTATATCAATTTATCTGAGACATCTGTGCAGAATATAATTCAAAGCTAAGTATCCCAATCAACAGCCCAATGCCCTTCTTGGATTCAAACCTTATCTAGATTTCTGTTTTCATACTTATATTTCACCTATATATTCTCGTAAATATCGCGAGTTCCCAATACCATTGTTCATTCCTCAGTATGATTTCTAACCTAAATCAAACGTGTTATTACTCTAACCATACACTGTACCCTCAAACTAACTGTACAGAAGAGCCGGGAGAGAGTTTGTCTTACAATACAGTAATGTAGGGGCTCTTCCACCTGCTGAGAACATCAAAGGTACAAGCAGAAATGATACCCTGGAGAAGTTGCAGGCAGCTATGAAGGACCTAATAGAGCAAAAGTCATCTTCCATGACAAACAACCTGGTCAGTATTAAGGGATGTGTCTGAATCAGCCTCTCCTTTCTTAATGTAGAGAAGATTGATCAAACCATGCCTGTGTGGAGAGCTGTTCCCAGGTGCCTATGGTTGATATACCATTCTAACTTGTGAAAGTGTCACAGGAAGTAGTGGCAGCCTCCATCTCATGGGAACCTTGGATGAATCTGGTAGGACAAAGTGGTTGCCAAGGCAGTGACCTCATTCAGTTCCTGAAGGAAGTGACCTCACCTCACTTTCCTGGTGATGGAAATCTCTGAATTTGGGATCCAGGAAGCCAGGCACCGAGAGCCAGTCCAAGTCCCAATCCCAGTGGTCTCACTTGTTTGGATTTACCAAGGACAGAGTCAGTCTTCCTTGGTACCTACTGATATGAGGATTGCCAAATGCCTGAAGAGCTCTGAAGAGGGGCCTTTACTGAGAAAGCAGGTAGTGGTTCACCGCTGGCTGTTGACAACTTCACAGAGTTGGCCAAGGAGACCAGATCTGAGACAGTACAGGCCATTTTAGGGGAACATAGTATGGCCCACTATTCAGAGGACACTCCGGATAGTCACAGACCTACTTGAGTTAAGGAGGTGCCTTTGTGGGTTTGGGTGTGAGTTTGTGGTTTTGTCTCATGTTCTGAGAATAGGTAGGAAAGGCTGTTGTTTTGATTGGAGTGGACTGTTTCTAGAAAGTCGTTTGACTAGGCGAGTGCTTCTATGTCTGTGTATCCCACTCTGTCCATGGTTGTAGACATTCGAAAAGAGAATGTATCAATGTATGTGTCCTGTCTAGTGGAAAACTTTCCAGCATTCATCAGGCCTAGTTGATGAATGGACTGTGGCTTTCCTTATGGATGGGCAACACCTACTAACTTCCTAAGTTCCTGTTTTCTTCCTGAATTCTGGCCACTCTCCAGAATAGCCTCATAGTTTTGTGTCCAAGATACATACCACCCCCAAGCTCTGTGATATGGCCATGTACTTGATAGCTATAGGAAATGGGAACATCTTAGAAAACTCAGACATCATTGTGACCAGTAAACGCTCAGTGAAGAACCCATATTTTGGTTCATTTGCTTACCTATTGTTCTGTTGCCCTGAATGTCAGGAAGGTCTTTGCCTCAGGCCACCCCTTTGTGAAGCCTGAATAAAACAGTTTTAAAATGGAAATAAATGGGAATAACTTGTGGTTCTTTGCTTTGGAAAGGGATGTGTTTGAATCAGCCTCCTAGCCCTGTATGAGGTTGTGGCTTAAATTTTCAGCACATGATGGATCTAAAGATAGATACCATGTGTGCAATCAAAACCATAATGGCAAAAATTCAGTAATTGTGGATGAGTCTCTTGCCTTCCTCTGTTAGGTACCTGACCTCTATCAAGTGAGACAGGGATCCTTTTGGTCAAATGAGTTTTTCAAAGTCCTGCAGAGGTGCTTGTGTTTTCTCGTGACTCCAAATCACATAAAAAAATCTATACCTGAGAGTCAATAGTGCTCAAATTGGAGAAGCAGAGCAGTATTAACGGCAGGCCTATTTGATCACTTCTGGTTCACAGGAAGGGTGTCCAGGCCACCCTGACTTTAGGCAAATGAGGGGCAAGGGAGAATATTTTGGACACTGTCTTAGGATGCGTCCCGCATGGAAACCTCCAGCCAGAGTTTATGATGAGTGTCTATATTTAACAAGATGAGGGCCATGTGGGAGTGTTTTGGTTTTAATTGTGGTCATTCGTGTGGCGGTTGGAAGAGATGACTGGATCCAAATGGGCTTGAACTATGGTGTCATTCCCCTTAGAGACTGAGTTCTGGAACTTACCTCAGAGAAATATTGCCATGAATTGTGTTGGGATTTAGGAGGCCACGCATGAGAGTCACCCTTGGAAACTGAGATCTAGGCCCAGTGTCGCTTTCCACAGAGCACTGGGAATCTCAGGAGGATAACACAAATTTTATTCTGAAAAACTTGTCAGACATATTTGATAGTCAAAACACACATGGACCTCAATTGTAGACCTCAATGGGCCTTGCTTCATGTGACCTTTTGGCCACTCTTTGGGAAGCCTTGCCTGTGACAGTTCTCCAGAGCTTTCATTGAAATGAGCTTCCTCACCATTAAATAATTTCTGAATGAATTGAAACCCACAGTGTCTCCAACTTCATCCTTGAAAATTGGCTAGATAAATACCATGAAATTTTTGAAATTTCCTTGACCAGGTGGCACTGGAGAACATTTGGATGTCCAGTTGCTGATCATGAGTGTACCAGACAGTGTGTTGATTGACTGGTTTTCATGAAAATGGTGTAGAAAAGAGATGCCAGTCATTTGAAGCCTGTTGAGTAATGGGCCCAGAGCGGGGGTGAGCAAGTGTGTGATAAAACATCTGTGGTGGGGTCATGTGGATCTGCCATTGGCTTCCAAATGGCTTGAGACTGACATGGTGCAGCCAGCAGATCCTGTATGTAAAGACATCTGGTTATATAGAGAGGTTTCAGGGCAATGTTCAAAATCAGGTTTCTATGGTCAAGGGAGAAACCTATGTGGTATACAAGCCCTGTTGGTGCATTCTCCTGCAGACCCTGACCCACCACACGTGAAAGAACTTCCTCCAGCCCTTTGTCCCAGTTGAACTCCTTGTATTTCATGAAGCAAATACCAAACTCCGAGTGCAGTATCAAGAAACGTTTTGAAAAGTGGAGGATGACCTAATGGCTTAGCAGTCTACATGGGGAGACACTTAGACCCAGTGGCCATAGTTTACCTACAAAGAGAGAAATCAACACTGCTGCTTCATGTTCATTGGAGAATTATAAACCATGTCCTCCAGGTCACAGATGTGCAGACCAAGCTTTGATTGTCTCACTAGAAAGGAAGCTAAAGCTCCTGACAACAACATATATTTCAAGTGCCCAACCTAGAGGCAGTTTCTCCAGAAGTCTTTAGGCTGGTAAATCTCCATGTTTGTGGAGATTTTACACTTTCCCTTACTTTTGGAAACTCCTCTACCAACTCCAAGGTTGTGAACTCCTGAACATTTTTCATTTCAGATATGCATTCAAAGATTGTCTAACTCTTCTCCTCTAAATGTGTCTTACTTGGGGTGAAGGTAATGTCAAGGCATTGTTCTGAATGAGAGTGGGAAAATTTTTGTGTAGCACACATTTGCATACACATTGATTCATTTTACAATTTTCCATTTGAAATACTGAATTCTTGACACTATCTCATACCCTACTAGACTCTGACTACTAATCCTAATATGATGGAGAAAAATACCCAAACAGAATGAAAATACAAGCAGTTTACAGCAGGCATGGTGTATTGTTGGACTTCCTTTTTGCATGATAGAGGGTAGGTATTCTAAATCTACTCAATTTTTAATTGAAATAGTCCTCCTTGTGTTTTTAATGTTAACACATATGTAAATTCCTGTCTTCCTTTCTATGCAGCCTACTCAGCACATGTATTTTTATATGCAAATATAGAATCCTACGTGGTCTCACATGTACATTTTTTTGAGTTGGCTGACTGGGCAGAAACAAGTTGTGAGAAGAGATCTCGTAAACGCTGGTGGAACTGAAAATTAAAACTATGGGTGAGCTTCCCAGTAGAACAATTTATACATAAATCCATGTTCAGTAAAATAAATATATTTTCATCTGTGGATGATATATATTACTGATAAATTACGTTTGGCATATATATTGATACTTTTTAATGTATTTTTGTGTTTTTATGTATATATATATATATATATATATATATATATATATATATATATATATATACACACACACACACACACTCTCCAGATTTTATAAAATATGAAATATATGTCTCTTATATACACTCCATCAATTCATTCATATTCATGTATGTGGATTTATAATCAACTTTTCACAAGATTATTCTCAGAAATATTCATCTACCTGAAATACATATTTGTTTCCCAGTATGAGAACTAACTTCAATCAATGGTGCTTACAAATCCTAATATTTTTACAGTAACAGACCCAGTTTAACATCAATGCAAGTAGATTCCTATGGGACTTAATGTCTATTTTGACCTTTATTTTAATTCAACACTGGTACATTAGTATTTCTTCAGTTTTTGCACATCATAGGACATATATTTCATCCACAAGTTAGCAAATTAATAAGAATTTGTTTCACTTCCTGCTTCAGAACACATGAATTCTTCCATGTTACTTGACTGGTCTTTTCATGAGACTTCTTTCCAAACACATTATTTTCGATTTCCATAATCAATTTTGAAGCTAAACTCACACACTCTTCATGATAAACTATAACATTAATATTACCATTAGATGTAAAACTGGTTGGAATGAATGTATGTATATCAATATAAAATTTCCTGTATATTTTCACATTTCAATTCAATCCATTATTTAAAGTTGGAACCAGTTATGTTATTTATTCACTGTATGGTCTATTAATGCATTATCTCTATATTCATAAACACAGTGTACACGTATTTGTCCCCCCATTACTAATTTGTACCTCTTCAAAATATTGCTCCCAGAAATGGTGGAAGAAATACTGATGTCACCTTATCTATATATACATTTTATCACAGTAATATTCTGGACACAAAAAGCAAAGGTCAAACTCATGATTGTATCAAAGCCTAAATGGAAAGTGAGCATGGATTACCAAAAACAACCATGTCCTGGTTACCTAATGCTCTCAAATGTCAATCCTATTGATGACTACATATTTGTTTCTTTCTAAGATTATATATTCAACCTCAAGCCTGTTGGAAATGTCTAATTCTATCACTCACTTTACACTTTGCCTGATTTCCTAATATCTCTATTGATATCTGCTTTCCTACATATTTTCCCTAGTTCATCATTGTGACTCATACTTCACATATGCTGACATTTACATTCACTCTCTACCCGAAACTCTATTGCTAAAGAACTTTTGGTCCAAATCCTATACTCACTCTTCTTTATAAACCTACTGACTATCTTACTAATCCTACTGACTATCACTTTTTAACTCGATGTTCTCTTCAACAATCAATCATTCAAGGTAAAAGGTCCTATGCCATTTTATATCAATTCATCTGAGACACATGTGCAGAACATAATTCAAACCTAAGTATCCCACTCAAGGGCCCAATGCCCTTCTGGCTTCATATCTTACCTACATTTCTGTTTTCATACTTATATTTCACCTATATATTCTTGTAAATATCACAGGTTCCCAATACCATTATTCATCCGGCAGAGAGATTCCTAACCCAAATCGAACATGTTATTAACCCTAAATATACACTGTTACCTCAATCTAACTTTACAGAAGAGGAGGGACAGAGTTTCTCTTTAAATACCGGAATGTAGGGAATCTTCCACCTGCTGAGAACATCAAAGGTCCATGTAGAAATAATCCCTGGAGAAGATGTAGGCAGCTGTGAAGTTCCCGAGAGAGCAAAAGTCATCTTCCATGGCAAACAACCTGGTGAGGATGAAGGGATGTGTCTGTATCAGCCTCTATCAACTTAATGTAGAGAAGATAGACCAAACCAGGCCTGTGTGAAGAGGTGTTCCCAGGTGCCTATGGTTGATATACCATTCTAACTTTTGAAAGTGTTACAGAAAGTAGGAACAGCCTCCATCTCATGGGCCCTTAGAAGTAACTATTTGGACAAAGTTGTTGCCAAAGCAGTGATCTCATTCAGTTTCTGAAGGAAGTGACCTCACCTCACTTCCTTTGTGATGGAACTCTCTGAACTTGGAATCCAGGAAGAGTGGCACCCAGAGCCAGTCGCAGTCCCAGGCCCAGTGGTCTCACTTGCTTCAATTTACCAAGGACAGAGTCAGTCTTTCTTAGTGCCTACAGATGTGAGGATGTTCAAATGCCAGAAAAGCTCTGAAGAGGGGCCTTTCCTGAGAAAGCAGGTAGTGGCTCACCCATGGCTAATGACAACTTCACAGAATTGGCCAAGGAGACCAGATTTGAGACACGACAGGCCATTTGGGGGGAATATAGTATGGCCCACCATTCAGAGGACACTCTGGGTAATCACAGAACTACTTGGAGCAAAGGTGGTGCCTTTGTGGGTGTGGGTGTATGTTCATGGTCTTGTCTCATGTTCTGAGAATAGGTAGGAAAGACTGTTTGTTTGGATTGGCGTGGACTGTTTCTAGTTAGTCGTTTTGCAATGCGAGTGCTTCTATGTCTGTGTATCCCACTGTGTCCGTGGTTGTAGACATTAGAAATAAGAATGCATCAAAGGATGTGTCCTGTCTAGTAGAAAGCTTCCCAGCATTCATCTTGCCCAATTTATAAATGGACTGTGGCTTTTGTTATCAAAGGGCAACACCTGATATCTTCATAAGTTTCTGTTTTCTTTCTGAATTCTGGACACTCTGCAGAATAGCTTCATGGTTTTGTGTCCAAGATATTTACCACCTAAAAGCTCTGTTATATGGCCATGTAGTGGGTAGCTAGTGTGACCAGGAAAGTCTCAGTGGAGAAACCCTGATTTGGGCTTTTTGCTTACCTATTGTTCTGTTGCCCTGAATATCAGGAAGGTATTTACCACAGGCCCATTCTTTGTGAAGCCTGAAGAAAAAAGTTTTCAAATGGAAATGAATGGACATCACCTGTAGCTCTTTGCTTAATTGCTTTGGAAATGGATTTGTCTGAAACAGCCTCTTGGCCCTGTGTGAGGCTGTGGTTAGATTCTCAGCACCTGATGGATTCCATGTGTTCATCCAAAACCAAAATGATCAAAAGAGCAGTCATTGCGGATGAAGTCTCTTGCCTTCCTCTGTAAGGTTCCTGACCTCCATCAAGTGAGAAGAGGGATTCTTTGGGTCAAATGCATTCTTTAAAGCCAAGGAGAGGCAAGCCCAAAGGTGCTTGCATTTTCTCATGCTTCCAATTCACATAAAGAATCTAAATCCCACAGTCAGTCATCCTCAAATTGGAGAAGCAGAGCAGTATTAACGGCACACTATTTGATCACTCCAGGTTCACAGGAAGGTGTTCAGGCCACCCCGACTTTAGGCAAATGAGGGGCAAGGGAGCTAACTTTGGACACTATCTTGTTCTGCATCCCTCATGGAAACCTCCAGCCAGAGTTTATAATGAGTATCTATATGGAAGAAGATGAGGGCCTTGTGGGAGTGTTTGGGTTTTAATTTTGGAAGTTTGTGTGGCGGTTGAAAAAGATGACTGGCTCCACCTGGTCTTGAACTCTGGTGTGATTCCCTTTAGAGACTGAGTTCTGGAACTGACCTCAGAGAATTATTGCCATGAGTTGTGTTGGGATTTTAGGAGGCCATGAATGACAGTCGCCCTTTGAAACTGAGATCTGTGCCCAGAAAGGCTTTCCACAAGGCACGAGGAATCTCAGCCAGAATATCACATGATTTTATTCTGAAAGACTTGGCAGCCATAGTTGAGAGGCAAAACACACATGATCTCACATTGCAGACCTCAATGGGCCTGGCTTCATGTGACCTTTTGGCGACCCTTTGGGAAGCCTTGCCTGTGAGTGTTCTCCAGAGCTTTCATTGAAATGAGCTTCCTCAACATTTAAAGGTTCCTGAGTGAATTGAAAATCATAGTGCCTCCAACTTCATCCTTGAAAAATGGCTAGAGAAATACCATGGAATTTTTGAAATTTTCATGACCAGGTGGCACTGGAGAACTTTTTGATGTCCATTTGCTGATCATGAGTATACCAGACAGTGCCTTGATTGACTGCGTTTCTTAAAAATGGTGTAGAACAGAGATGCCAGTAAGTTGGAGCCTGCTGAGTAGTGGGCCTAGAACAGTGGTGGGCAGGTGTGTGATAAAACATCTGTGTTGGGGCCATGTAGATCTGCCATTGGCTTCCAAATGGCTTGTAACTGACATGGTGCAGCAAGCAGACCCTTATATGTAAAGGCATCTTGTTATATGGAGAGGTTTCAGGGCAATGTTCAGAATCAGGATGCTATGGTCAAGGGGTCAAACTATGTGAAATAGAAGCCTGACTGGTGCATTCTCCTGCAGACCCTGAGGCACCACATGTGACAGAACTCCCTCCAGCACTCTGACCAAATAGAACTCCTTGTATTGTGAAGCAAATAACAAACTCCCAGTGCTCTACTAAGAAAAGTAGAGCATGATCAATTAGCTTCACAGTCCACACAGATTGACCCTTATACTCCAGTTGCCACAGTTTACCTACAAAGTGAGAATTCAGCACTGCTGCCTCATGTTCATTGGAAAATAAGATACCATGTCCCCCAGGTCACATAGATGCAGACCAGTTTTGATGCTCTCACTATAGAGGAAGCTAAAGCTTCGGACCACAACATACATTTTAAGTGCCCAAACTCAGAGGCAGTTTCTCAATATGTCTTTAGGCCTGCAGAGCTCCATGTTTGTGGAGTGTTTACCCTGTCCCTTACTTTTGGAAACTCCTATACCACCTCCAAGCTTGTGAACACCGAGAATATTCCATTCCAGATATGTATTCACAGATTTTCTAACTCTTCTCCTCTAATTGTGTCTTATTAGGGGAGAAGGTAATGTCAAGGCATTGTTCTGAATGAGAGTGGGAAGATTTTTGTATCACACATATTTGCAAACACAATGGGTTTATTTTCCTATTTTCTATTCGAAATACTGAATCTCTGACACTAATCCATAACCTACTAGACTCTGACTACTAATCCTAATATGATGGAGAATAGTAACCCTAACAGAATGGAAATAGAAACAATTCAGAGAAAGCATGGTGTATACTTGGACTTCCCTTTTGCATTATATGGGGTTGGAGTTATAAATATAGTCAATGTTTATTGAAATATTTCTCCATGTGTTTTTAACGTTAACAAATATGTGAATTCCTCTCCCCTTTCTCTGTCACCTATTCAGCACATGTATTTTTATATGCTCATATAGAATACTACCTGGTATCACACAGACTTTCTTCTGAGGTGGCTGACTTGGCAGATACAAATTGTGAGAAGAGATCACTCCTCCTAAACCCTTTTGGAACTGAAATTTCAACCTATGGGTGAGCCTCCTAGTTGAACAACATTATACATAAATCCATTTTCAGTAAAATGTATTTTTTTGGATATGTGAAGGATATATATTTCATTTTGAATTTCGATTGGCATATATATTGCTACTTTTTAATGTCTGTGAGTGTGTTTCTGTGTGTATATATATATATGTATATATATATATATATATATATATATATATATATATATATATATCTCCAGATTTTTCAAAATATGAAATATATGTGTCTTATTATACACTCCCTAAAATCATTCATATTCACGTATGTGGATTTATAATCAACTTTTCACAAGATTATTCTCAGAAATTCAGATTATTCATTCACCTGAAATACATATTTGTTTCCTAATACTGAAAACTAACTTCAGTAAATGCTGCATACAAAGCATAATATTTCATCATTGCCTGATGGCCACGAATAGAGTGCATCACACCCAGTGTAACGCGCCACTGCACAGGTGAATAACGAGATAGAACCACAAAAAACTATCTTGTTAAGAACTTACAGCAAAATGGGGGTGCACCAAAACCTATAAGAAAGATTTTTAGCACTGAGATCTGGTAATTGGGTCTGAAAAACGAGCCAAATGTGCAACCGGAGATCCGGTCTGACTGATCCTCAAAACAATAGAGTGTCTGGGTTCCAATAGACACCCTCCACACCCAACAAATGACAGGCCCAGAATACAGATTGAACTGCAGAGAAGCATCACTCAGGGGAAATCTAGTCTAGCAGGAGAAACCAGGACTAGCAGGAGAAACCAGGGGACTAGAGGCCAGGCTCTTGTGACTGGGAAGCTGGAGAACACAGAAGCGCAGGTGACAGTCCACCTGCTGTCCGCGTGACTGGGCGTCTGGAGAACACCGGCGCGCAGGAGACCGACTGCGCCACTGGGTGGCTAGTGATTGCCCACCCGCCAGTGACCTAGAGCTGAAACCAACTGGAGACAGTCCAGTTCCATCCCCGTATTCGAACATTTCGGCAAGGAGCCTGGGCCCGCCAAAGCAGAGGGGTGACGTCACTGGAGCTCGGCCTTCGGAATTCCCTACAAGTGGAATCCACTTTAGCAGGCATAGTCTACCAACACAAAGGAGAGACAACAGAGATACACAACACCGAAACAAATCTATAGAATAAAACAGAAACACAGCAATCAAATAGAGCTGGAAAGTAACATGAGCATCATGAAAAAACAAGGGAAAGAAAGGAGTACAAACAATGCAGGACAACTTAATTCTACAGGAGGACCTAGAAGCATCAGAAACAGGGATAGGGAAAGAACTTAAGGCATTCCTAACTCAGATGGAAAGGAATATTAGAGAAGACATGAGGCAGCAAGTCCAAGCAATAAAAGTATATTTTGAAAATGAATTAAACAAACAAACTCAAATGGCAAACAACGAGCTTTACCAGGAGATAGAGATCTTAAAAGAAATCAAACAGTAATACTAGAAATGCAGGAAAGTATTAACCAAATTAAAAACTCAAACGAGAATATTACAAATAGACTAGATCAAGCAGAAGTCAGAATATCAGATAATGAAGACAAAGTTTATCAACTTGAAAAGAATATAATCAACACAGAAAAGAGGCTTAAATCCCACTAGCAATCTATTCAAGAGATATTGGATGTCATAAAAAATGATAGTCATTGGGATAGAAGAAGGCATAGAGATTCAAACCAAAGGAATGGAGAACATATTAAATAAAATAATTCTAGAAAACATCCCAGAGATGAAAGATGGATCGGATTGTCAAATCCTGGAAGCCTACAGGACCCCAAACATTCAAAATCATAATAGACAAACTCCAAGACATATAATTATGAAGATAGCCAACATACAGAACAAGGAGAGAATATTAAACACTATAAGAGAAAGGAGGCAGATTACATTCAGGGGAAAACCAATTAGGTTAATGACTGATTTTTCATCACAGACTTTGAAAGCGAGAAGATCCTTGAACAATGTATTTCAAATGCTGAAAAATAATGGATTCCAACCAAGAATACTGTATCCAGCAAAATTAAGGTTCAGATTTGAAAACGAAATTAAAGTCTTTCACAATAAACAAAAGCTAAAAGAATTCGCAGCCAGAAAACCAGCACTGCAAAGCATTTTGAGCAAAATACTACAAGAAGAGGAATTGATAAATAGTGCCGAAAACTAACAGCAGGAGGTATCTCAGTAAAGGGGGAGGAAAATAACCAAAAAAGTAAAAACTAGCCAAACTAAAACATAATAAATAAATAAACATGATTGGAAGAACAAATCATATTTCAATTGTAACCTTAAATGTTAATGGATTATATTCACCAATCAAGAGAATGGGCTAGTAACCTGGATCCAAAAAAATAAATCCAACAATATGCTGCCTTAAGGAGACTCATATGATAGGAAAAGACATACACAGGGTGAAGGTAAAAGGTTGGGAAAAATCATACCACTCACATGGCCCTCAGAAGCAAGAAGGAGTGGCCATACTCATGTGGAATAAAATCAACTTCAAACCTAAGTTAATCAAAAGGGATAAAGAAGGACACTATATTCTGTTAAAAGAAACCATCCACCAACAAGACATAACAATTATGAATTTGTATGCACCAAGCAATGGAGCTGCAATGTTCATAAAACAAACTCTCCTCAAGTTCAATAGCCAAATAGACTACAACACAATAATTATGGGTGACTTCAAGACACCACTCTCGGCATTAGACAGATTCTCTAGACAAGAACTGAATAAAGAAACTATCAAACTCAACAGCACAATTTGTAACCTAGACTTGAACGACATATATAGAATATATCAGCCATCATCAAGTGGATACACGTTCTTCTCAGTTTCACATGGATCCTACTCAAAGATAGACCATATATTATGCCATAGGGCAATTCTTAGTAAATATAAAAGCATGGAGATTATACCATGCACTATATCTGATAATAATGGAATGAAACTGGAAATCAATGATGAAAGAAGGAAGGAAAAATCCTACATCACATGGAAAATGAACAACATGCTACTGAATGATCAATGGGTTACAGAAGACATAATGGAGGAGATAAAAAAAATTCTTAGAGACAAATGACAATACAGACACAACATACCAGAATCGATGGGACACAATGAAAGCAGTTTAAGAGGGAAGTTCATTTCTTGGAGTTCTTTCCTCAAAAAAAGAAAAAAATCAACAAATAAATGAACTCACACTACACCTCAAAAACCTAGAAAAGGAAGAGCAAAACAACAGCAAATGTAGTAGAAGACAAGAAATAATTAAATTTAGAGCAGAAATCAACAAAATTGAAACAAAAAAAAATTAAAAAATTTGATAAAACTAAAAGTTGGTTCTTTGAAAAAATAAATAAGATTGACAGGCCCACAGCCATGCTAATGAAGAGAAGAAGAGAGAGAACTCAAATTACTAACATACGGGATGAAACAGGCAATATCACAACAGACACTACAGAAATACAGAAGATAATTAGAAAGTATTTTGAAACACTATATTCCAATAAAATAGAAGATAGTGAAGATATCGATGAATTTTTTAAGTCATAAGATCTGCCCAGATTGAGTCAGGAAGACACACGCAATTTAAACAGACCAATAACAAAGGAAGAAATGAAAGAAGCCATCAAAAACTACCAACCAAAAGAAGCCATGGACCGGATGGGTATACAGCGGAGTTCTACAAAACCTTTAAAGAAGAATTAATACCAATATTTTTCAAGCTATTTCAAGAAAAACAAAAAGAAGGAGCTTTTCCAAATTTATTCTATGAGGATAAATCACCCTGATCCCGAAACCAGACAAAGACACTTCAAAGAAAGAAAACTACAGACCAATATCTCTAATGAACTTCGATGCAAAACTTGTCAATAAAATCCTGGCGAATCGAATACAAAAGCATATCAAAAAAATTGTGCACCATGATCAAGTAAGATTCATCCGTGGGATGCAAGGCTTGTTCAATATACGGAAATCAATAAATGCCATTCACCACATCAATAGACATAAAGACAAGAACCATATGATCATCTCAATAGATGCAGAAAAAACATTTGACAAAGTTCAGCATCACTTTATGTTCAAAACACTAGAAAAACTAGGGATAACAGGAACTTACCTCAACATTGTAAAAGCTATATATGCTAAACCTCAGGCTAGCATCATCCTGAATGTGGAAAAACTGAAGGCATTCCCTCTAAAATCTGGAACAAAACAGGGATGCCCTCTATCACCACTTCTATTCAATTTAGTTCTTGAAATACTAGCCAGAACAATTAGACAGACAAAAAAAATTAAAGGCATAAAAATAGGAAAAGAAGTATTTAAATTATCGCTATTTGCAGATGTCATGAAAATATATTTAACAGACCCCAAAGGGTCTACAATGAAACGGCTAGAGTTAATAAATGAATTCAGCAAAGTGGCAGAATATAAAATTAACACGCATAAATGAAAGGCATTCCTGTATGTAAGCAACACAACTTCTGAAATGGAAATGAGGAAAACCACTCCATTCACAATATCCTCAAATAAAATAAGATACTTGGGAATCAATCTAACAAAAGACGTGAAAGTTTTATATACTGAAAACTACAGAACCCTAAAGAGAGAGAGAGAAGAAGATCTTAGAAGATGGAAAAACAAAAGACCCAGAATAGCAAAAGCAACTCTAAACAGAAAATATGAATCTGGAGGTATAGTGATACCAGAGTTCAAACTGTACTAAAAGCAATAGTAACAAAAACAGCGTGGTACTGGTAACAAAATAGGCAGGTTGAACAATGGTACAGAATAGAGGACACAGAAACCAATCCTCAAAATTACAACTTTCTTATATTTGAAAAAGGGGCTAAAAGCATGCAATAGCATCTTCAAACAATGGGGTAGGGAAAATTGGGGAAAGGTGGGGCAAGGGAGAGAAGTGAACAACAGCAGATGAGGTAGAGAAAGAAGATGGGAGGGGATGGGAGGGGGTATAGTAGGGGATAGTAGGGGATAGGAAATGTAGCAGAATACAACAGTCACTAATATGACATTATGTAAAAATGTGAATGTGTAACCGATGTGATTCTGCAACTCGTATTTGGGGAAAATTGGGAGTTCATAACCCAATTGAGTCAAATGTATGAAAGATGATATAGGATGAGCTTTGTAATGTTTTGAACAACCAATAAAAAATAAATAAATAAAGGTTTAAAGTTGAGTGGGAAGAAATCAGCTAAAAAAGAGTTGAGATGCATTCATTTTGCTAAGCAGAAACTTTGTTTTGTGTACTTGTAACTATCACAAATTTATTTTACCAGAAAACTGGCTTTTAAAAATGCACATAATTGAGATTAAAGGATAATCCACTTACCTTCAAGAAAAACTCATAGCATTTCCTATATTTTTCATTTTATTTTTTTGTGAATATTTTGTCATGGACCAGGTCTAGACTTAGGCTATTCTTCCAGAATACTACCTCATCTGACAAGTTGGTACAATGTGTTGGATTGTTCTTTTCATCTTTTATTTAATAGTTTCTAGATGATAATGTGTATTTTTCCATATGTTTGTTTGGACATACATACCCAACTATATCTTTGCATTTTCTGTTTTACTGGGGAAGAGACTCATCAAAAGCTCTTTATTATATGTATCAACAATCAAACATTTAGAGCATGCAATTATACATAATTTTGCATGAAAATATTTTTGTACCATTTTTATAAAGATTTAGAATTATTAATACTGCCCCTACTGTAATTAGTAACTCCTTACAAAAAAAATTAATCAATTGACTTTATATCAATTATGAATATGAAAATTACTAAAATAAGTATTTGGCAATTAATATGCAATTGATAGAAAGTGAAATCACAAGAAAGCCATTTAAAATGTCAGTGCATATGGTCCTTAAATAATAGGTTGTTCAAAAAAAAAATTCTCTAATTCAAAAAAGTTAATATGCCATATTACAGCTAAATGTGATATAAAAACCTTAAATTATCAGTATTGATAAATAAGAATGATACCTGTTTACTTAAATATGTTTATTTGATTTTCACTGTAAGATGTTAAATCTGGAATACTTGAGAATTAAGAAAGACTTGGTCTATATTATTTCTAACAGGCTAATCAAAGTACTTTTAAATATATATGTGTATATATATATATATATATATATATATATATGTAACACATATGCATGAATATAGATACATATGCATAATAAATGTATTGTAATATATTTATCAGGTGGTTATAATTTTTAAATTTTCTCAAGAAAAGAATGACTATAAAAAACAGTTTTAAATGTAAATTTCATAGCATAGTACTGTTTGTAATGCTATGAGAGAAAAATACTTATGGAGGGAAAATGAAAAAGGAAGAGAGAGAAGGGGGAAAATGAGGAAGAAAGTGAGTAAAGAAGAGGGAGAGGAGTGTTTGATGAAAAGATAAAAGTGGAGGGGCTGGGTTTGTGACTCAGTGTTAACATGCTTGTCTAGCATGTGTGAGGCAGTGGGTTATATTCTCAGCACCACATACGAATAAATAAATTGAAGGTCTATCAACAACTGAAAAAATAAAAAAAGGAGAAATATTACCAAAATTCCAAGATTTTATGAATGTTAAATACAAAAAATTATGTTGCATAGCCTTATGTAAATTCTAGACTCCCCAAAATAATCATTAAATGCTAGATTATTAGTGTTATAACTAAAAATCCATTGCTCTTTCTTCTACATTCTGTGGCATGCTAGTGCTAAAATAAATTGTATTATAACACCAAAATAAAATTCTAATATTTATACAGTAACCGACCCAGTTTAACATCAATGCAAGAAGATTCCTATGTGATATAATGTGTATTTTGACGTTCATTTTTATTCAACACTGGTACATTACTATTTCTCCAGTTAATGCACATCATAGGATGTATATTTCATCCACAATTTAGCAAATATATACACATTTGTTTTGCTTTCAATCACTTTTGCTTCAGAACACATGTATTCCTCCATGTTTCTTGACTTCTCTTTTTGTGAAATTCTTTCCAAACACATTATTTTCGATTTCCATTATCACTTTTGAAGCAAAACTGACACACCCGTCATGATAAAACATAACACTAATATTACCATTAGATGTAAAACTGGTTTAAATGAATGATTGTACATCAATATAAGATTTCTTGTATACTTTCAGATATCAATTCAATCCATTATTCAAAGTGAAACCAGTTATATCATTTATTCACAGTATGGTCTATTCATGCATTGTGTATATATTGATAGACACATGGTACACCTCTGTGTACTCCCAACAATAATTTCTATATCTTCAAAATATTGCTCCCAGAAATGGTGGAAAAAATATGCATGTCAACTGATCTACATATACATTTTATCACAGTAATATTCTGGACACAAAATGCAAAGGTCACACTTATGACTGTCCCAAAGCCTAAATGGAAAGTGAACATGGATTACTAAAAACATCCATGTCCAGGTTGCCTAATGCTCTCAAATGTCAATCCTATTGGTGATTACATATGTGTTTCTTCCTAAGACTACATTTTCAATCTCACCCTGTTGAAACTGTCTAAACCTCTCACTCATTTTATAATTTGCCTGATTTCCTACTCTCTATTCACATCTGCTTTCCTACTTTTTTCCCCAGTTCATCATTGTGACTGACTCTTCACATGTGCTGACATTTATATTCAATCTCTACCAGAAACCCTATTGCTAAAGAACTTTTGGTCCATATTCTATACTCAATCTTCTTCGTAATCCTACCGACTATATTCCTAATCCTAGCAAAAATCCCTTTTTTAACTGGATGCTCTCTTCTACATTCAATCATCGAAGGTACAAGGATCTATGCCATTGCATATCAATTTATCTGAGACATATGTGCAGAACATAATTCAAAGCTAAGTATCCCACTCAAAGGCCAAATTCCCTTCTAGGATTCAAATCTTACCTAGATTTATATTTCAATACTTATATTTCACCTATATTTTCATGTAAATATCACAGGTTTCCAATAACATTGTTCATCAAGCAGAATGATTCCTAACCCATATTGAACATGTTATTAATCCTAACCATACACTGTTCCTCAATCTAACTTTACAGAAGAGCAGAGACAGAGTTGGTATTACAATACAGGAATGTATGGATCTTCCACCTGCTGAGAACCTCAAAGGTCCATGTAGAAATAATCCCTGGAGAATGTGTAGGATGCTATGAACGACCTGAGAGGGCAAAAGTCATCTTCCATGGCAAAAAAACATGGTCAGGATAAAGGGTTGTGTCTTAATCAGAATCTCTCTTCTTAATGTAGAGAAGATGGACCAAACCAAGCCTCTGTGGAGAGCTGTTCCCCAGTACCTATGGTTGATATACCATTCTAACTTATGAAAATGTCAGAGGAAGTAGGTGCAGCCTCCATCTCATGGGACCCTTGGAAGCATCTGTTAGGACAAAGTGGTTGCCAAGGCTGTGACCTCATTCAGTTCCTGAAGGAAGTGACCTACCTCACTTTCTTGGTGATGGAATCTCTGAACTTGGAAAAAAAAAAGTTGGAAAAATCCAACTTTTCCTGGATCCAGGAAACCAGGCACACAGAGCCAGTCCCAGTACCAGTCCCAGTGGTCTCACTTGTTTGGATTTACCAAGGACAGAGTCAGTCTTTCTTGGTACCTACTGATGTGAGGATGGCCAAATGCCAGAAAAGCTCTGAAGAGGGGCCCTTCCTGAGAAAGCAGAAAGTGGCTCACCAATGGATCCTCACAACTTCACAGAGTTGGCCAAAGAAAACAGATCTGAGACAAGACAGGCCATTTTGGGGTAACATAGTATGGCCCACCATTCAGAGGACACACTGTATAGTCACAGACCTACTTGGGGAAAGGAGGTGCCTTTGTGGGTGTGGGTGTGAGTTTTTGGTTCTGTCTAATTTTCTGAGAATAGGTGGAAAAGGCGGGTTTTTTTTGGTTTGGTGTGAACTCTTTATAGTAGGTCGTTTGACAAGGTGAGTGTTTCTTTATCTATGTATTCCACTGTGTCCATGGTTGAAGACATTAGAAAAGAGAATGCATCAAGGATGTGTCCTGTCTATTAGGAAGCTTCCCAGCATTCATCCTGCCCGATTTATTAATGGACTGTGGCTTGTCTTATAGATGTGCAACACCTACTAAATTCCTAAGTTCAGGTTTTCTTCCTAAATTCTGGCCACTCTCCAAAATAGTCTTATGGATTTGTGTCCAAGATATGTACCCCTCCAAGCTCTGTGACATGGCCATGTACTGGATAGCTGAAGGAAATGGGAGCATCTCAGAAAACACAGATATCAGTGTGACCAGTAATGTCTCAGTGGAAAAACCCTTCTTTTGGCCTTTTGCTTACCTATTGATCTGTTGACCTGAATGTCAGGAGGTCTTTGCCTCAGTCCACCCATTTGGGAAGACTGATGAAAACTGTTTTCAAATGGAAATGCATGCGCATCACCTGTAGCTCTTTGTTTAATTGCTTAGGATAAGGATGTGTCTGATTCAGCCTCTTGGCCCTGTGTGATGCTGTGGCTTAGATTCTCAGCACCTCATGGATCTCAAGAAAGATTCCATGTGTGTATCCAAAACAAAAATGGTAAAAAACCACGCTGACTTTAGGAAAATAAGTGGCAAGGGAGCTCTTTTGAACACTGTCTTGGGCTGCGCCCCTCATGGAAAACTCCAGCAAGAGGTTATGATTAGTGTCTATATGGAAGAGGATGAGGGCCTTGTGGGAATGTTTTGGTTTTAATTGTGTTTATTTGTGTGGTGGTTGGAAGTGATGACTGGGTCCACCTGGGCTTGAACTCTGGTGTGATACCCTTAGAGACTGAGGTCTAGAACTGACGTCAGAGAAGTATTGCCATGAATTGTGTTGGGGTTTTAGGAGGCCATGCATGAGAGTCGCTCTTGGAAACTGAGATCTTGGACCAGGGTAGCTTTCCACAGAACACTGGGAATCTCAGCCAGGATATCACATGATTTCATTCTGAAAGACTTGGCAGCAATAGTTGAGAGTCAAAACTCACATGGACCTCATATTGTAGACCTCAATGGGCCTGGCTTCATGTGACTTTTTGGTCACTCTTTGGGAAGACTTTCCTCTGAGAGTTCTCCAGAACTTTCATTGAAATAAACTTCCTCAACATTTAATGGTTCCTGAATAAATTTAAACCCACAGTGCCTCCAACTTCATCCTTTAAAAATGGCTAGATAAGTACCATGACATTTTTTAAATTCCCATGACCAGATGGCACTGGAGTAACTTTGGATCTTATGCTGTTGATCATGAGTGTACAAGACAGTGCCTTGATTGACTTGGTTTCATGAGAATGGTGTAGAACAGAGATGCCAGTAATTTGGAGACTGCTGAGTTGGGGCCTAGAGCAGTGATGTGCAGGTGTGTGATAAAACATCTGTGTTGGGGCCATGTGGATGTGCCATTGGCTTCCAAATGGCTTGTGACTGACATGCTGCAGCCAGTAGACCCTTATATGTAAAGGCATCTTGTTATATGGAGATTTTTCAGGGCAATGTTCAGAATCAAGTTGCTATGGTCAAGGGGGCAAGCATGTGCGATAGAAGCCTGGTTGGTGCATTTATATGCAGACCCTGACACACCACATGTGACAGAAATCCCTCCAGCACTGTGCCCCAGTTGAAATCCTTGTATTTCAAGAAGCAAATACCAAACTCCAAGTGCAGCAGCAAGAAACACCACGAAAACTGGAGGATTACCAACTGGGTTCACAGTCCAAACAGGGAGACACTTAGCCCCAAGTTGCCACAGTTTACCTACAAAGAGAGAATTCAGAACTGCTGCCACATGTTCATTAGGAAAATAAGAAACAACATCCTCCAGGTCACATAGATGAAGACCCAGCTTTGATGGTCTCACTACAAAGAAAGCTAAAGCTTCTGACAACAACGTATATTTCAAGTGCCCAACCTCAGAGGCAGTTTCTCAAGAAGTCTTTAGGCAAGCAGAGCTCCATGTTTCTGGAGTGTTTACCCTTTCCCTTACTTTTGGAAACTCCTCTACCACCTTCAAGGTTGTGAACTCCTGAGCATTTTCCATTCCAGATATGTATTAACAGATTTTCTAATTCTTCTCCTCTAATTGTGTCTTACTTGGGGCGAAGGTAATGTCAAGGCATTTTTCTGGATGAGAGTGGAAAGATTTTTGTTTAGCATATGTTTGCATACACATTGGATTCATTTTCCTATTTTCCATTTGAAATACTGAATCCCTGACACTAACCCATACTGTACTAGAATCTGACTACTAATCCTAATATGATGGAGAAAAAGAATCCTAACAGAAAAGAAATAGAAGCTGTTCAGAGAAGGCATGGTATATATTTGGACTTGCCTTTTGCAAGTAGGTGTTATAATTCTAGTCAATTTTTAATTGAAATAGTCCTCCATGTGTTTTTAAAGTTAACAAATATGTGAATTCCTGTCTCCCTTTCACTGTAGACTATTCAGCACATCTATTTTATATGCACATAAAGAATCCTACCTTTTATCACGTGTATATTTTTGTGCGGTAGCTGATTTGGCAGATACAAATTTTGAGAAGAGATCACTCCTCCTAGATGCTGTTGGAACTGAAAATTGAACCTATGGGTGAGCTTCCTAGGAGAACAACATTATACATAAATCCCTGTTAAGTAAATTGAATATTTTTAGATCTGTGAATGATGTATATTTCATGGTGAATTTGGATTGGCATATATGTTGCTACATTTTAAAATTTGTGTGTGTGTGTGTGTGTGTGTATACACACATACACACTCTCCAGATTTTTCAAAATATGAAATATATGTGTCTTATTTACACTCCCTAAATTCATTCATGTTCAAGTATGTGGATTTATAATCAACTTTTCACAAGATTATTTTCAGAAATATTCATCCACCTGAAATTCATATTTGTTTTCTATTACTGAAAACTAACTTCAGTGAATGGTGCATACGTATCCTGTTGATAGTCACAGCCGAAGGGGCCACAGCAAACTTCCAGGTGCCAGCAAACTTTCAGCTGCAGGCTGATGATTGGCTCACAGCGGCCTTAGCAACTTCTAGCTCATTGTCTCCTCTGTGGTGATGCTCATTGGAGATGCTCATTGAGATGTTTCCCCGCCTTTCAGACTTCCAGCTTATGATTGGCTCACAGCAGCCCCAGCAACATCTAGCTGATTGGCTCCTCTGCGGTGATGCTTATTGGGCTGTTTCCCTGCCCATTCAGACCATGGAGCTGCTCATTGGGGGACTTTTTTGGCTCTGCCCACGTGACCCAGCCAATCTGCCTCAAGAGCAGGAGGATTGTGAGAAGTGGATAGAGGCTTTTGTGGGAGGGAGAGGCTTTTGGGAAGCTGGTGTTGGGAGTTGGGGTTCTGAGGATTTTTCCTGAGAGGCTGTTTTGCTTGGCGTGTGTGGTTCTAAAAATAAAGTTAGTTTCTTTTGACAAGTGGATTCTGATTGTGCCCAGCCAGACAGCGGCATTTGGTGGCTCATATGGGGAGCGACTGAGGGTAACTGATAAGGTAAACTGCTCGCTCTTGAGGGCAGGGCGAGAGGATGGGTAGCCATTTTATGATTCCTATTTTGTTTTAAGTTGCCTGTCCCTGGAGATGAGTGAGATGGAAGAAAAACTGCTCACATCTGAGGAAAAACTATTTGTGTCTGAGGAACAGATAGGGAGAAAGGCTATAATAATTTTTTGTTGTTCCATTTTTATTTCGTTCTATCTCTTTTTTTGTTTGGTGTTATCTTGTTGGTTTGTATTATAGTAGAAATATGGGATCAAAAATTAGTAAAAAACAAACCAAAAAAGTGTTAAGTAAATTGTTAGAGGAAGGAGGCATCCCAGTAAAATCAAGAGCAGTCATGGCAATTGTTGATACAATACAAAAATGTAGACCATGGCTTTTTAAGGAGGAGTTGTTAAATATATCACAATGGAACCATCATGGTGCAGATTTAAAAAGAATAGAAAAGAAAAGCCCAGGGATTCTGCCAGTTGGCACATTGCCATTGTGGACATTCATATCTTGTTTGCTTAGTTCAAAGCCTTCAGTTCAGTCAATGGTAGAGGAAGAAGAAGACATATTGATTCAAGTAAAACAGAAGGTGTCTCAAGTTAGTCAGACAGAAGAAAAAATTCAAGTAAAACAGAAGGTCTCTCGAGCTAGTCAGATAGAGGAAACTATTCAAGTAAAAGAGAACGTCTCTCGAACTAGTCAGACAGAGGAAAAAATTCAAGTAAAAGAGAAGGCCTCTAAAGCTAGTTAGACAGAGAAAGAAAGTGTAAAACAGTAAAAAACATCAGGGGAAATTTACAACAGGAGACTGCTACTAACACCTTTCTATCACCAGATGACATAAGTGTCCAACTAACAAGGCCACTTTCTTATGCTGGGAGGCCCCCAACTCCCGCAGTTGATAGTTAGGATCCTGAGACAAGATCTCAAATATTAACATGCCCTGTATTTGAGGGAGGAGGGCAGCGTGTTTACCATGCTTTAAATTTCAAAACAGTTAAGCAGCTAAAAGAGGCTGTAACAACCTATCGTCCTCAAGCACCCTTCAATGTAATCATGGTCGAATCCATTAACAACTTGAACATGAAGCCAGTGGATTGGGCTAATATGTGTAATGTTGTGCTAAATGGAGGACAATGCATGTTATGGAAGGTTGCCAATGAGGAATGTTGAAAGGAGACAGCTAGGCGAAATGCAGGAGCTGGTTATCCTCAGAGAAATCTAGATATGTTGTTAGGAAAGGGACCTTATGAAGATCAGCCGCAGCAAATTGCATATGATCATGGTGTATGTGCAGAAATTGGTGTAGATGCAATTAAGGCATGGAAGACTTTACAAGAACATGGAGGTTTATAAGGTCAATTATCTAAGGTAATACAAGGAGCTAATGAACCTTATGCTGAATTTGTAGATAGGCTTATTCAAAGAGCTACCAGAGTTTTTGGGAATACAGAACAAGCAATGCCATTACTAAAACAACTGGCTTATGAGCAAGCGAATCGTTGTTGCAGAGATATCATTAGACCATGGAAAAATGAAGATTTAAACACATTGATTTAATTATGTAGAGACATTAATGAACAAGAGCAAGTCATGGCAGCTGCAGTAAAACAGGCTTTAGTTGCCAGATACATTAATGAACAAGGGCAAATTGTGGCAGCTACAGTAAAACAGGCTTTAGATGCCAGACCAAGAACATGCTACCAATGTGAAGAAACAGGACAATTTAAAAGGAATTGGCCCATAGAAGGAGGGTTTAACAATATTAGTTATCAAAGGAGTAGAATACCAGGTATTTGGCCACAATGCCATAGAGGGAGACATTGGGCTAATGAGTGCTGTTCTCAAACCACCATAGAGGGTACTCAATTATCAAAAAATGAACAAGGACCAGGTGTTTATCCACGATATCATGGAGAAAGGCATTGGGCTCAATTGCCAAATAAATGGACAGGGGGTTTCAATGCTCCGGGGCCCCAAACCACAAATATACAGAGCACTGGAGGAACCCAGCAACCCCAACAGGGTAGTGCCCAGGACACATTGTCCATCAGATCCCTCATCAGACAAACCAGAGGGAGCACAGTGTTGGACATCTGTGCCTCTGCCAGATCAGTACTAACTCCAGAGATGGGAGTTCAAATCATTCCCACAGGGGTAAAAGGACCTCTTCCCAAAGGAACCATGGGCTTATTATTGGGATGCAGCTCTTCTACTCTAAAAGAACTTATGATAAGTCCTGGGGTGATTGATCCCGATTATGAAGGTGAAATAAAAATTATAGCCAGTTCTCCAAAGGACATATCAGTAATTTCACAAGGAGATAGAATAGCACAGTTACTAATAATACCCAGCCTATATGATAAATTTTCCAGTCGTACTGTAGAAAGATGTTCCAAGGGATTAGGCTCCACAGGTGTAGATTTGGCTATGCTTTCTTTAAATTTAGATTCTCGCCCCATGCTAAAACTAAATATTCAAGGGCATGAATTGAATGGGCTACTGGATACAGGTGCAGACATTAGCATCATCTCTCGTCAAGAATGGCAAAAACATTGGCCATTACAACAAGCCACTCAAACGCTTCGAGGCCTATAAGTGGCGACTAATCCCCATAGAAGTAAAATGGTATTAGATAGGAATGATCCTAAAGGATGTGAAGGAACTATACAGCCATATGAATTGGATCATCTTCCCATAAATTTATGGGGACGAGATGTCCTAGATCAATTAGGTTTGACATTAACAAATAACATCAACCAAAATGCAGCCACTATTATGACTAGACAAGGTTTTAGGAAAGAAAAAAGATTAGAAAAACAAGAATAAGTCATAGCAGCACCAATACAAATAGATCAAGGAACAGAGAGACATGGGTTGGATTTTCAGAAAGGGCCACTGAGACAATAAAAATTACCTGAAAATCAGAAAGACAGTATGGGTTCCTCAGTGGCCCCTGACTGAAGAAAAGATACAAGCAGTCCATGACCTGGTAAAACAACAATTAGCAGAAGGACATATACAACCGACTGTATATCCCCAAAATACTCCCATTTATGTCATCAAAAAGAAATCTGGTAAATGGAGACTATTGCAAGATTTTAGAGCCATTAATAATGAGATGGTTATTATGGGACCTGCTCAATCAGGGATTCCTCAATTGTCTGCTTTGCCAATAACCTGGTATGTTTTAGTTATAGATATTAAATATTGTTTTTTTTTTTCAATTATAATTCATCCTAAGGATAGTCCAGGTTTTGCTTTTACTATCCCTGCACTGAATCATGAAGGTCCTGATCAGAGATATGAATGAAAAGTACTCCCTAAAGGGATGGCTAACAGCCCAACTATGTGTCATATTTATGTTAACAAAGTAATCCAGCCACTTAGAAATCAAAATTCTGAACACAAATATTTCACTATATGGATGATGTATTATTAGCACACAAAGCTAAAAACACATTGCTAGAAAGTTATGCCACACTTACAAACTTATTAAAAATTATAATGTAGAGATAGCAATAGATAAAGTACAATTAAATTTTCCAATTAATTATTTAGGAGTTCTGTTATCCTCAACCATGGTCAGTCCACCAAAAATTCAAATACGAGTAGATCAACTCAAATCACATAACGACTTTCAAAAGTTATTAGGAGACATTAATTGGATAAGGCCTTATCTAGGTATACCAACAGGAGAGTTGGGACCTTTATTTGATATCCTAAAAGGTCTATCAGATAAAAATTCACCCTGCATGTTAACACCTGAAGCAAGAAAGGCAATAAAAATCAATGAAACATATATGGAAAATATGCATTTGGAAAGAATTGATATAAGTTTGCCTTTATTATTTATTGTACTACCAACAAAAAATATTCCTACAGGAGTATATTGGCAAGAAGGTCCATTATTATGGATACATTTATCTTATTCTCCTTACACTATTCTTACTAGGTATCCTGAGGCTTTAGGATAATTAATACTCAAAGGAATTAAAGCAGCAAAGGGAGTGTTTGGAATTTCTTCCAATAAAATTTTTACTCCATATACTCTGAATCAAATTGATGAGTTAGCTAATGAGTTAAATACTTGGGCAATAATCATGGTCCAATCTAATGTTTCATTTGATAACCACTTACCATCTAACCCTTTATTTTCTTTTTGGTCATCGCATCCTGTAATTTTTCCAAAATTGAGAAGAAAAACACTTATCATGAATGCTTCAAATATATTCACTGATGTATCAAATAATGGTACAGCAGCAATAGTTATACCTGATAAAACTTATAAATTTTTAGTACCCAAACAATCAGCTCAAAAGGTAGAGCTTAATGCAGTATTACAAGCTTTTGAGATATTTAAATATTCTGTATTTAATTTATTTTCCGATAGTCAGTATATAGTTAATGCTATAGTATCCCTTAAAGTTGCTGGTAAGATTTCTCCTTTCTCTACTGTTTTCTCTTTACTTTCCAATATAAAAAGTCTAATCTGGGACAGAAAAGATCTATTCTTTATAAGACATATCAGGGCACATCCAAAAAGAAGATGATTTGACTCAAGGCCTTATCAGCTGATATCCAAAATTCCAGTTTGACTATCCTTACATCTGAGATAGAACCAGGATGCTTTTTTCATTATCTATTTTATTATTGCCCTTTCCCACATTCTATTTTGTTTTTTGAGCTCATACAGACCTAGTTTAATGTTTTGCTGATCAGTTCTATTTTTTGACAAAAGAGTTTTTGAACATTGCAATGGAGATTTCACGTGTAAAAAGTTATAAGGCCTTTACTATTAGGTTATGTGTTGTATGTATTATATTATGTGTGCACACTTGTGTTTTGTGTTATATGTTTGAATGTTCGTATGTCCATATATGATATATGATGAGCGCTCATAAAAAAAATGGATCCAAATATTTTTTTATTCACATTATTTAAATGGTTTAATTTAAATTGGGTAAAGAGCTGTTGAGGTTTGTTTTAAAATTTGAAAAAAAGGAGGTTAACAGATCTGTTTCCTTTCTTTCACCTTTCCTTTTCATTATATTTAATAATTATCTTCAAGACAATGTAAATAGTTAAGAAAATTGTTTTCTTTCAGTGCCTTCTGGAATGTTACATAATTTTTCTTTAGCCATTATTGCCAGAATTCCTATCTTCATCCCAGTGCTGGTGAAATCAAAGATAAAACCAATCTACAGCTTCTGCAATAGCCATCACTGAAATGCTTGTAGAACTTGCCTAGACACATTGAGAACTCTCCTGTATGCATTGTAAACTACCTGTTTGTGCAGCGACTTGTGGTAGTGTTCGGGTATATTTGCTGATGATGTCATCGGTGGTACAATTTTTCCAAAAGGAGCTGTCAATTGGCTTGGTGTATCTTCCTCTCTTCTGTGTGTCATTATCGTCCAGCTAATGTTTGGGGGCCATTAGAGGTGAGGCAAAGAACCTCACCACCCCCCGGTGGTACAAAGACCTCTCCACAGGTGTTGCTGTAAACTGGACCGGTAGTCAGTGATGGGTAAGATCCAATTGCAATGGTACCAACTTAACGGGTAAGGACCATATGTACTATTGGACAACCTAAGGCAGGCACTGTCCCTAAGCCACATGTGTGTTGTTTAAACAGAGAGGGGGAGATGTTGAGAGCCACATCCGAAGGGGCCCCAGCAAAATTCCAGAAGCCAGCAAACTTCCAGCTGCTGGCTGATGATTGGCTCACAGCAACATCTAGCTGATTTGCTCCTCTGCGGTGATGCTCATTGGGCTGTTTCCCTGCCCTTTCAGACCACGGAGTTGCTCATTAGGAGACTTATTTGGCTTTGCCCACATGACCTAGCCAATCGGCCTCAAGAGCAGGAGGATTGTGGGAGGTGGAGAGAGGCTTGTGTGGGAGGAAGAGGCTTTTGGGAAGCCAGTGGTGGCAGTTGGGGCTCTGAGGGTTTTTCCTGAGAGGCTGTTTTGTTTGGCGTGTGTGGTTTTAAAAATAAAGTTAGTTTCTTTTGACAAGTGGCTCCTGATTGTGCCCAGCAAGACTGCGGCATTATCCTAATATTTCTACAGTAACTGCCCCAGTTTAACAGCAATGCAAGTAGACTCTTATGGGACATGATTTGTATTTTGATGTTCATTTTTATTCAACACTGGTACATTACTATTTCTTCAGTTTATGCACATCAGAGGGTATATATTTCTTGCACAAGTTGGCAAATTTATAGGCATTTGTTTCACTTTCAATCACTTCCTGCTTCAGAACACATGCATTACTCCAGGTTTCTTAACTGGTCTATTCGTGAGACTTCTTTCCAAACATATTATTTCCGATTTTCTTTATAATTGTTTAAGCAAAACTCACACACCCTTCATGATAAACCATAACTATCATTTCACAATTAGATGTATAACTGTTTGGAATGAATGATTGTATATCAATATAAGATTTCTTATATATTTTCTGATATCAATTCAATCCATGATTTAAAGTGGAACCAGTTATATTATTTATTCACAGTATGGTCTATTCATGCATTATCTATATTCATAGACACAGGGTACACCTCTTTGTACCCCCAATACTAATTTATACGTTTTCAAAATATTGCTCCCAGTAATAGAGGAAGAAATACTCATGTCACCTAATCTAAATATGCATGTTATCACAGTAATATTCTGGACGCAAAATGCAAAATTCACACGTGTGATTGTACCAAAGCCTAAATGGACACTGAACATGGATTACTAAAAACATCCATGTCCAGCTTGCATAACGCTCTCAAATGTCAATCCTATCGGTGACTACATATTTGTTTCTTCCTAATATATTCAACCTCAAAACTGTTGAAAATGTCTAATACTATCACTCACCCTGTACTTTGCCTGTTTTCCTAATGTCTCTATTGATATCGGCTTTCCTACATATTTTCCCCAGTTCATCATTCTGATTGACCCTTCACATGTGCTGACATTGATATTCACTCTCTAACCAAAACCCAATTGCTAAAGAACTTTTGGTACAAATACTAAATTCACCCTTGTTCCAAAATCTACTGACTATCTTCCTGATCCTATTGATTATCCCTGTTTGAGTGGATGTTCTCCTCTACATTCAATCATCCAAGGTACAAGTCCTATGGCATTGTATATCGACTTATCTGAGACATGTGTGCAGAACGTAATTTAAAGCTATGTATCGCAATCAATTGCCCAATGCACTTCTGAGCTTCAAATCTCACCTAGATTTCTGTTTACATACTTATATTTCACCTCTGTATTCCTATAAATATTGCAGGTTCCCAATACCATTATTCATCCCACAGAATGATTCCTAAACCAAATCGATCCTGTTATTATCCCTAACCATACACTCTTGCCTCAATCTAACATTACAAAAGAGCAGGGACAGAGTTCATCTTACAATACAGGAATGTAGGGGATCTTACACCTGCTGAGAACCTCAAATTTCTATGCAGAAATGATCCCTGGAGAAGATGTAGGCAGCTATGAAGGACCTGAGAGAGCAAAAGCCATCTTCCATGGCAAACACCCTGTGATAACGAAGGGATGTGTATGAATCAGCCTCTCTTTTCTTAATGTAGAGAAGATGGACCAAACCAGACCTGCGTGGAGAGGTGTTCCCGGGTGGCCATTGTTGATGTACCATTCAAACTTGTCAAAGTGTCACAGGAAGTAGGGGCAGCCTCCATCTCATGAGACCCATGAAAGCAACTGTTAGGACAAAGTGGTTGCCAAGGCAGTGATCTCATTCAGTTCCTGAAGGAGGTGACCTACCTAACTTCGTTGGTGATGTAACTCTCTGAAATTGGGATCCAAGAAGCCAGGCACACAGAGCCAGTCCCAGTCCCAGTCCCAGTGGTCGAACTTGTTTGGATTTACCAAGGACAGAGTCAGTCTTTCTTGGTACCTAATGATATGAGGATGGCCAAATGCCAGTAGAGCTCAGAAAAGGGGCCTTTCCCTAGATAGCAGGTATTGGCTCAATGCTGCCTGCTGACAACTTCGTAGAGTGGGCCAAGAAGAACAGATCTGAGACAGGCCAGGCCATTTTGGGGCAACATAGTATGGCCCACCAGTCAGAGGACACTCCAGATAGTCACAGACCTACTTGGGGGAAGGAGGTGCTTTTGTGGATGTGGATGTGAGTTTGTGGTTTTGTCTCATGTTCTGAAAATAGGTAGGAATGGTGGTTTGTATGGTTTGGAGTTGACTGTTTCTAGGAAGTCGTTTGGCAAGGCGAGTGTTTCTAGGTCTGTGTATCCACTGTGTTCGTGGTTGTAGTCTTTAGAAAAGAGAATGCATCAATGGAGGTTTCCTGTCTAGTTGGAAGCTTCCCAGCATTCCTCCTGCCCACTTTATAAATGGACTGTGGCTTGCCTTATGGATGGGCAACACCTACTATCTTCCTAAGGTCCTCTACACATCTTGATTTCTGGCCTCTCTCCAGAATAGGCTCATGGTTTTGTGGCCAAGATATGTACCACCTCCAAAATCTGTTACATGGCCATGTAATGGATAGCTGAAGGGAATGGGAACATCTCAGAAAACTCAGATATCAGTGTAACCAGTAAAGTCTCAGTTTAAAAACCTTGCTTTGGCCCATTTGCTTACCTATGGTTATGTTGCCCTGAATGTCAGGAAGGTATTTGCCTCAGGCCACCCCTTTCTGAAGCCTGAAGAAAACATTTTTCAAATGGAAATGAATGGGCATCACCTGTGGATCTTTGCTTAATTGCTTTGGAAAGAGATGTGTCTGAATCAGCCTCTTGGCCCTGTGTGAGGTTGGGGCTTTGATTCTCAGAAGGTGATAGATCTTAAGAAAGATCCCATGTGTGCTTGGGTGTTCTATTGCCTCCAACTCACATAAAGGATTTATACCCGACAATCAGTAGGATTAAATTGGAGAATCAGAACAGTATTAACGGCAGGCCTATTTGATCACTCCTGGTTCACAGGAAGGGTGTCTAGGTCACCCTGACTTTAGGCAAATGAGGGGCAAGGGAGTTTATTTTGGAAACTGTCTTGGGCTTCGCCCCTCATGGAAAATTCCATTCAGAGGTTACGATGAGTGTCTATGTGGAAGATGATGAGGGCCATGTGGCAGTGTTTTGGTTTTAATTGTGGTCATTTGTGTGCTGGTTGGAAGAGATGACTGGGTACACCTGGACCTGAACTCTGGTGTGATTCCCCTTAGAGACTGAGTTCTGGAACTGAATTCAGGGAAGTATTGCCATTAATTTTGGTGGGATTTTAGCAGGCCACACATGAGAGTCGCCCTTGGAAACTGAGATCTAGTCTCAGGGTGTCTTTCCACAGTGCACTGGGAATCTCCACCAGGATATAAGACGATTTTATTCTGAAAGACTTGGCAACCATAGTAAAGAGTCAAAACACATATTGAACTTACATTGAGTAGACATCAATGGGTCAGGCTTCATGTGACATTTTGGCCACTCGTTGGGAAGCGTTGCCTTTTAGAGTTCTCCAGAGCTTTCATCCTCACCATTTAATGGTTCCTGAATGAATTGAAAAACCAGTGCATCCAACTTGATACTTGAAAAATGGCTAGATAAATACCATGAAATTTTTGAAATTCCCATGACCAGGTGGCACTGGAGAACCTTTGGATGTCCTGTTGCTGATCATGAGTGTACCAGACAGTGCCTTGAATCACTGGGTTTCATGAAAATGGTGTAGAACAGAGATGCCAGTAAGTTGGAATTTGCTGAGTAGTGGGCCTAGAACAGTGGTGGGCAGGTGTGTGATTAAACATCTGTGTTGGTGTCATGTGGATTGGCCATTGGCTTCCAAATGGCTTTTGACTGACATGGTGCAGCCAGCAGACCCTTGCATGTAAAGGCATCTTGTTATATGGAGAGGTTTCAGGGCAATGTTCAGAATCAAGTTGCTAGGGACAAGGGGGAAGTCTATGTTGGATATAAGACTGGTTGGTGCATTCTCCTGGCAGACCCTGACCCACCACACATGACAGAACTCCCTCCAGCACTGTGTCCCAGTTGAACTACTTGTATTTCGTGAAGCAAACACCAAACTCCCATTGCAGCAGCTAGAAAGACCATGAAAAATGGAGGATGACCACATGGCTTCAGAGTCCACACAGGAAGACACTTAGCCCCCATTGGCCACAGTTTACATACAAAGAGAGAATTCTGCACTACTGCCTCATGTTCATTAAAGAATAAGAAAACATGTGCTCCAGGTTACATAGATGCAGACCCAGCTTTGATGGTCTCACTGCAAAGGAAGCTAAAGCTCCTGACTACAACATATATATCCAGTGCCCAAACTCAGAGGCAGTTTCTCATAAGTCTTCCGGTCAGCAGAGCACCATGTTTGTGAAGTGTTTACCCTGTCCCTTACTTTTGGAAACTCTTCTACCACCCCCAAAGTTGTGAACTCCTGAGCATATTCCATTCCAGATAAGTATTTATAGATTTTCTAACTCTTCTCCTCTAATTGTGTCTAACTTGGGGCGAAGGTAATGTCAAGGCATTGTTCTTGATGAGAGTGGGATGATTATTTTAGCACATATTTGCATAAACATTGGATTGATTTTCCTAATTTTCATTCGAAATACTGAATCACTCCCACTAACCCATACCCTACTAGACTCTATATTCTGACTCCTAATCCTAATATAATGGAGAAAAATAACCCAAAATGAATAGACATACAAGCATTTCAGAGGAGGCATGGTGTATAATTGGACTTGCCTTTTGCATTATGTAGAATTGGAGTTATAAATCTAGTCAATTTTTTGTTGAAATAGTTCTCCATGTGTTTTTTTAACTTTTGTTGTTTGTTGTTCAAAACATTATATAGTTCTTGATATATCATATTTCACACTTTGATTCAAGTGAGTTATGAACTCCCATTTTTATCCAGTATATAGTTTGCAAAATCATATCAGTTACGCATCCATTGATTTACATATTGCCATACTAGTGTCTGTTGTATTTTGCTGCCTTTCCTATCCTCTACTATCCCCCCTCCCCTCCCCTCCCCTCAAATCTTCTCTCTCTACCCCCTATACTGTAATTTATTTTTCCCCCTTGTATTTTTCCCTTTCCCCTCACTTCCTCTTGTCCGTAATTTTGTATAACCCTGAGGGTTTTCTTCCATTTCCATGTAATTTCCCTTCTCTCTCCCTTTCCCTCCTACCTCTCATCCCAGTTTAATGTTAATCTTCTTCTCATGCTCTTTATCCCTACTCTGTTCTTAGTTACTCTCCTTATATCAAAGAAGACATTTGGCATTTGATTTTTAGGGATTGGCTTCCTTCACTTAGCATAATCTGCTCTAATGCCATTCATTTCCCTGCAAATTCTATGATTTTGTCATTTTTTAATGCTGAGTTAAACTCCATTGTGGCCTCTGGCGTGCGCCCAGGTTTCCGTTCCTGTCTTCCTGTTTGTTAATTTCTGGCCTATTTATTGTTGTGACCAGGACCTTAGTCAATGCCTTAGTCTGTCTTTTGCATCTCTCATCTTCCCTTTGCTCCCTTTCTTTCTCTTTGTTTCTCTCATATAGTATACTTTCTCGGCTTCTCTGACTAAATCTCCCAAAGTCATATCTTGTGATCCCTCTAAGAGTTGTAACTTTCTTTTAATATCCAGGGCAGCTTGCCCAATGAAGGCCATCATGACAGATGCCTTTTGATCCTCTGCCTGAGGATCAATAGGGGCTCGAGCCTTTGACTGAGGGGGAAACCTGTCCTCAGGGAAGACTTAAAAAAGCGGAGCTTGCGATTGCCTCAGCAGACACCACCGAAAGACAGATCCAGGAGGAGAGTGGGGATGACACATGGTGAGTGACCCACCATGGGACAAGCAGTTTCGTCACATGATTTGTTTTTGTCAGGCCTCAAGGAGGCCCTCAAGACATAGGGGGCACATGTTAAGAAAAAGGACTTAAAATTATTCTTTTCATACATAGGAGAATTGTGTCCATGGTTTCCCCCTGAAGGGTCCATTGATGGTAGAAAATGGCTTAGAGTAGGAGACTGTTTAAACCATTTTTTTTTGTTGTTGTTGAAGAAAAAGTCCTAGAACAAAGGTATATTAGACCTTTTGTAGACATTAATATTTTATTAGATTTTTAAACACCTAGAAAAATTTGTAAGTTTAAATTTAAAGACATTTATATTTATCTGTTTATCCAATTTAAATCGAACCATTTAAATCACGTGAATTAAAGATCTTTGGATCCACTTTGAAATAGTAAGCTTGCCTTAATTTGATTTTAATTGGAGTCAGTGGTCTTTTCTTGCATCCTGGTGTAATATTTTGTAGTTTCCCATCGAGATGACCCTGCCCCAATAGATCACAAGACCAGACTACTGGAAATTCTGAAGCTGGCCTTCCCTCCAGGGCTCCGGCATGAAGAGGCAATTTCCAAGGCCTTGGTGTGAGATTTTGGTCCAGGGAGCACTGCAGTGAACCACCGCCCTAAAACTATTAGCAAGCACATGGTGGAGGAGGCCTCCATAGGTAACTGGCGCCTATATAACATCTGATATCCGGTTAAGGGAGATCTCTTCTGATGACAGAGTGGTGTCCTGGGGAGACACACATATACTCCTGTCTGGTACAGTAACGAGAATCATTCTGTCCTCTGTTATGTTCTGTAGGGAATTCCTCTGAAAGCATAGAGAGGTGCCAATGGGCACGCAGGAGCTCCTATCCCAGAGCTTTAGCAAGACGTTGCATAGTTCCTCTGTTTTTCTGTTTCTGCACTGGTTTTCTGTTTTTTTGTGTGTTTTGTTCTGTGTTTCATATGTTTTTTTTTTTTTTTTTGGTTTGTTTTAGTGTGTTTTGTTGTGTGATTTCTGTGGTAAAACTTAACTGAAAATGGGTAATAAAGCAAGTAAACTGACACCCATTTGGACTGTGTTTTAAAGAACTGTGATGAACTTTAATACCCTTTGTTAAGCAGGATGAGAGAAACCCCTATCTGGCTGCCTGGAGCACACCCACTGCAGAGGGCAATGCCTGCTGGGGACCTAAGAACTGAGTATCTCCCAGGTTAACACGTGAAACTCCTTAAAACCCCTTGTCCCTTCAGATCGATAGAATCACAACCATTGGGCAGAGACCCCTGTTTTTCTCCTTTGTTAGCAAAGCAGTAAATCTCCCTTTTTCTTTTTCCCAAACCCTGTCCTCATTATTAAATTGGTATTAATTGGCTTCAAAATCAGGAACCAAACTTTAAGTTACAATTTTGGGTACCCCCCACACCCCGGAACTATTTGAGAGCTGACTACTGAAATGTTAGGAGACGGAGCGTGCTTGGGGTGGAACCGAACAAGAGGAGCTAATCCTGTAAGTGAAAGGAGGGACTGAGGAACTTCCAGCAGCTGCCCAAGCCCTGTTGCTTCAGAGAATTACCTACTTCCTTCCCTGCACTGTAAGGATTTTGCCATCTCTGTTTTCTTAAAAAAGAGAAAAAGAAAAAGGGGACACTAAATACAGTAAAGTCACCATGGAGACCCTTGAGTTTACATTTCAGGTTGTCCCTCTGTGAAAACATCTGGTTCCCTTGTGGGAAAATCTATGGTGCCACTGGTGTAGGAGATTTTTCTCTTATCTGCTCTGGTTTAAAGGCTTCTGTCTGTAAGCCATAGTCTGGAGCTCCTTTCAGTCTGTCTTGTGTCTTTGTTTCTGGCCCTTTAAGACATGTGCAATAATGTGTTGATATTATAAATAATTTCTTGGGAATGATCTTAGCTGAATGTGTATCTAAATGATGATGTTTTATTGTAACAATCTGGCATCTGAATGGGTTTTTGAAGCATTGCACAATCTTGCAGTTAAAAGTCGGGTTTAGGAAATTGTTTAGTTTATGATTTCAGATAATTCATGCCAGAGAACTTAAATACTTAGGATGGAAAACTAGAGAACTCTACTTCCAAGTTGGCAAGTAACTTCCCAATCATTCAGGCTTTTTTTCCCCACTTTTTAATTGGGTAGCCTGGGAAAATGTCACTGTGTCTACCAGTGCATTAATTTGGACAAGGATAGTAAATCATAGTATGGTATCTGTTGACAAAACAAGATATAAAGATGTAAAATTTTGTAAACTGTGTCTTAAACTTGTATCATAAAATTTTGTGAATTTTGTCTTAAAATTGTATTATAATTTTCAACATCTGAACCTGAAAATTATGGTTGAAATGCCTTAGGCCTGAGGTGTCTGCTCAGAATAGCAGCTTTTTCCTGCTCCTTCCAGACCTCAGCCAGGACTTATGTTGAATGGCAAATGAAAGAGGCCTGCAAGCTCAGTAGGAGAGTGATCTGAGGCCTAAAAAAAATTAAATTGTATGGTATTTACTAATTAATGGCCAGTCAATTTTTCTAGGACTCTTATTTTTTCCTTAGATTCTTTATTTTTTTTTTTTTGAGCTCATGATTTTGATCCTAAAGACCTAGGATGATGTTTTTCTGACCAGTTCTATCTTTGACTAACTGTGTAGTTTTTGAAACATTGCAATGGATATTTCACCTGGAAAAGCTACAAGGCCTTTACTATTATTATGTGTGCACAATTTTGGTATGTGTTGTATGTCTATATATTCATTTGTCCGTATATCATATATATGATACACAAATTAACATTTATAAAGAGCACTCATTAAAACAAAAACGCTCATAAAAACAAATTTTAAAAAGTGGATCCAAAGATCTTTAATTCAAGTGATTTAAATAGTTGAATTTAAATTGGATAAAGAGATAAAAATAAATGTCTTTAAATTTAAGCTTACAAGTTTTTCTAGGTGTTCAAAAATCTAATAAAATATTAATGTCTACAAATGTTCTAATATGCCTTGGTTCTAAGACTTTTCCTTCAACAAAAAAATGGTTTACACTGTTCAATATATTTGTCTAATATATTGATAAATAAGTAAAGTAAATTTGATATGGGATTACTCATTAATGAGTACTTTTGTTAGATATCTGATTGATTTACTAAGGTCTGTATAAGTTTGTACTAATGTCTGTATAAGATTGTAATAATCAGTCATGTGTTAAAGAGACAAAAATTTCTTAAAACATAAGTTTACCCATAACATTGTGTTTATTAAGTTTTATTTTTTCTAGAGCAAGCAACCATAAAAATTAAACAACTGATTAAATAAGAACTGTTATTTTAGAGCACTGTACTGCCATTTATTTAAAAGCTAAACTTGGTTAATGTAGAAACTTCAATGTAATTGTGATGCTATTAATGTGCTCATATCTTTCAGGTATACGAATCTGTAAGGTAGAAACTTTAAAAGAGCATTATTTCAAGCTGGTGTTCTGAAGTTGTATGGTAAAAAAATATATTGGGCATTCATTTACTTCTTATCAATAAGATATGTAAAGTTGTATGTTACTTTTTACATTGGGGAACAATTTAAATGTATTTTTATGTTAATGAGAGTCTAATCTATATAAAGGTTAAAAACTTTCAGCCTTTCTTAAATTCATGTTTTAAATGTGATATCATATGGTGTTAACTAATGTTCATGTGACCTCAAATAATATATGTAATCTTTGTAAAATGATATTTAAAAAAACAAAGATCATCTTTAGAAGTAAAACACTTAAGTTTTATAAAGAGCCCTGCCTTACCTGAGATAAGGCTCTGTGTCCCATCTTACTATATGTGAGAATGACTACGAAAGCAGTAGGTCAGATATTATTTCATTTAAAGTTATGTTCAAAAGTTGTTTTTTTTTCTGTCAAGATTTCTAGGATCTCAAACAGGGGATATAATGTATAACTCAGCTTAAAACTTCAGGGTAGCTATTACACGAACTAAGTATTTTTACTCTTGTTAAAAAATTTTATTTTGTAATTTCCTTATAAGTGATCTAAAGATTCCTTGTTAGTGTTTTACAGAAGTGTTGCTTTAAGAACACAACATGGGTTAATTTAAGATAATAAGTCATCACCTACAAGACAGACAGAATAATACAGATCCCAGTTAATAAAAAAGATAAATAATTATAAAGTTATAGACATTAAAGCCCAGTACTCTTAATATAAGGCTGTTAAAATTTATTTGCTGGATGATTAAGATTAGGATTTATATTAAAGTTACATGAAAAGGGACAAGAAAACCAATATTTGGCTCTTGCCCTCTGAGTCAGTCTGAATCCAGGGAACAAGGGACTTCTCAAAGACCTTTGCAACTCTGGGCCTCATATCTTCCCAATTAGGGAGATGAATGAGACCCCTGGAGAACAGAAAGCCAATCAGTGCATTTGCTAAGAAGAGGAGAGTCATCAGAGAAGGGAGACATCCCTGATGCTTCCAAGGGTAGCCACATGGTCAAGCAAGACCTGGACCCACCTAGCGCAAATGGCACTAGCAGAACTGAGAAGCTGCTCTCAAGTTTCCCCAGGAATGACTCCCATAAAAGCTCAGCTGACTGTTAACAATAGATAGAAACAAAAGTCAGTTTGACTGTTTCATGATAAACACTTAGGAAAGACAGTTAAAACCAAAATACAGCCATTCCTGGGCATTTTAAATAATAATATTAATAATAATAATAATAATTTTTTATACACATTATGTTAGCCTCCCAAAATAAGTAAGACTGGAGGCTACAAAGAAGGATTCCCAGAAAGGAATGCCTGATAACTATAAAAAGAGACTATCAAGAGGAGCTGCCAGAGGCAGAAATTTTTAGTTTAAGGCCTACAGATATTCCTAACCTACAGGTAGGGTTGGTGTTTGCTAGTACGATTATCCAGCCCTGAGTAACAGAATTAAAGGTTTCTCTATTACAAACAGAGGTCATACTAGTAAAATGATTTTGCAAGATCAGATGATATTACATCATTAAACTGTATCTTATGGAGAGGGATAACTGTAACACTAAATGTTAAATATTAAGTTGACAGTCCTGATAACTGGGAATATTAAAGCCTGCTGAGGGAACTTCTATACAGTGACATGTTCCAGCTGCTGCAACATTTTTTCAGTACTCATGGTTCTTGTTTCTCACACAGAAGAACCCATCCCCAGATGAATTTACAACCTGTTCTTCCCCAACCAGACTTCAAAACGAACTGATTTCTAAAAGGCAACTCATGTTCCTCAACTGACTTCTAAAAAGCAACTCATGTCCCTTATACTGTGCCCACTCACGTCACTCTCTCTCAGCTCAGAAGAAGCCAAAATGAGTGACGCCTCTCGTCTTACAACTATGGAGCCAAAAATAAATAGAATATCAATATAAGTAATTAATTAAGTCAGGTAAAACCAGGAATCCAATTTTGGGTGAGTTCTAAAAATTTGGAGACTGTTACCTGAGGGATTAAAATTCCCTCATTGCTCTTTCCCTACCCTATCAAAAATTTGGAAGGGACACATTAAAAAAGGGGGAATGATTTGCATTTCTCTGACTGCTAGAGATGGTGAGCATTTTTTCATATACTTGTTGATTGATTGTATGTCCTCCTCTGAGAAATTTCTGTTCAGGTCCTTGGCCCATTTGTTGATTGGGTTATTCATTATCTCATTGTCTAATTTTTTTAGTTCTTTGTATATTCTGAATATTAGCGCTCTGTCTGAAGTGTGAGGAGTAAAGATTTGTTCCCAGGACGTAGGCTCCCTATTTACCTCTCTTATTGTTTCTTTTGCTGAGAAAAAAACTTTTTAGTTTGAGTAAGTCCCTTTTGTTGATTCTAGTTATTAACTGTTGTGCTATGGGTGTCCTATTGAGGAATTTGGAGCCCGACCCCACAGTATGTAGATCATAGCCAACTTTTTCTTCTATCAAATGCCATGTCTCTGATTTGATATCAAGTTCCTTGATCCACTTTGAGTTAACTTTTGTGCATGGCGAGAGTAAGGGATTCAGTTTCATTTTGTTGCAAATCTCACTCCAGTAAGATTGGCAGCCATTAGGAAGTCAAACAGCAACAAGTGCTGGCGAGGATGTGGGGAAAAGGGTACTCTTGTACATTGCTGGTGGGACTGAAAATTGGTGCGGCCAATTTGGAAAGCAGTATGGAGATTTCTTGGAAAGCTCGGAATGGAACCACCATTTGATCCAGCTATTCCCCTACTCGGTCTATTCCCTAAAGACCTAAAAAGAGCACACAATAGGGACACTGCTACATCCATGTTCATAGCAGCACAATTCACAATAGCAAGACTGTGGAACCAACCTAGATGCCCTTCAATAGACGAATGGATAAAAAAAATGTGGCATTTATACACAATGGAGTATTACTCTGCATTAAGAAATGACAAAATCATAGAATTTGGAGGGAAATGGATGGCATTAGAGCAGATTATGCTAAGTGAAGCTAGCCAATCCCTTAAAAACAAATGCCAAATGTCTTCTTTGATATAAGGAGAGTAACTAAGAACAGAGTAGGGACGAAGAGCATGAGAAGAAGATTAACATTAAACAGGGATGAGAGGTGAAAGGGAAAGGGAGAGAGAAGGGAAATTGCATGTAAATGGAAGGAGACCCTCAGGGGTATACAAAATTTCATAAAAGAGGAAGTGAGGGGAAAGGAGAAAAATTTAAGGGGGAGAAATGAACTACAGTAGAGGGGGTAGAGAGAGAAGAGGGGAGGGGAGGGGGGAGGGGGGATAGTAGAGGATAGGAAAGGCAGCAGAATACAACAGACACCATAATGGCAATATGTAAATCAATGGTTCTGCAACTGATGTGATTTTGCAATCTGTATATGGGGTAAAAATGGGAGCTCATATCCCACTTGAATCAAAGTGTGAAATATGATATATCAAGAACTATGTAATGTTTTGAACAACCTACAATAAAAATTAATTTAAAAAATATTAAAAAGCAAAAAAAAAATGGGGGGGGGAATGATAAACCCAACCTGATCATTTATTAAAATTGGGAGCCATCTTGCCACAAAGTCATGAAAAGATAATTTTGCTTTCCTATAAATTACTGCAAATTCTGAATCTGCTTGGAATGCCTGTCCGTGCCTTGAACTCACCCATGCCTGGCTCTCTGACCAGATAGCAGCCCTCTCTGAAAATTTAGTGACACCTCATAAATATTGGCCTTCTCTGGCCAGACAACGACTCTCGTGAGTCTCTAATGGTCCTCATAAATTCTGATGATGGGGCCAGCAAAAAAAAAAAATTGTAAACTAGCAATAGCGTGATGCATCTCCGAGTTCTGTTATCTGTAACCCCCCTTTTGTGTAACTTACTGGACTATAAAGCTGGGCTGTAGGAAAGGTGGGGTTGCTGTCTTGTTTCTGCCATTTTGAGAGGGATAGGCAGCTCAGCCAGTGGAAAAATAATAAGCTTGCTTTAATTTGATTTTAATTGGAGTCAGTGGTCTTTTCTCCTGTCCTGGTCAAACAGGTAAACACTCCACAAACATGGAGCTCTGCCGGCCTAAAACTTATTGAGAAACTCTCCCTGACCTTGGGCACTTGAAATATATGTTGTTGTCAGGAGCTTTAGCTTCTTTGTAGTGAGACCATCAGAGCTGGGTCTGCATCTATGTGACCTGGAGGACATGGTTTCTTATTTTCCAATGAACATGAGGCAGGAGTGCAGAATTCTCTCTTTGTAGGGAAACTGTTGTCACTGAAGGCTAAGTGTCTCCCCATGTGGTATGTGAAGCCATTTGCGCATCTTCCACATTTCATGGTGTTTCTTGCTGCTGCACTGGGGGTTTAGTATTTGCTTCATGAAATACAAGGAGATCAACAGGGACTCAGTGCTGGAGGGATTTCTCACACGTGTGGTGGGTCAGGGTCTCCAGGAGAATCCACCAATGAGGCTTATATCCCACATAGCTTGCCCCCTCAACCATTGCAACCTGATTCTGAACACGGCCCTGAAACCTCTAAATATAACAAGATGCCTTTATATGAAGAGATCAGACATATAGGGATTACTGGCTGCACCATGTCTGCCACAAGACATTTGGAAGTCAATGGCAGATCCAAATGGCCCCACCAGAGATATTTTATGACACAACTGCACACCACAGCTCTGGGTCACTACTCAGCAGGCGCCAACATACAGGATTCTTTCTTCTACACCATTTTCATGAAACCCAGTCAATCAAGGCACTCTCTGGTACACTCATGATCAGCAACTGGACATCCAAATGTTCTTCAGTGCCACTTGGTCATAAGAATTTCAAAAATTTCATGGTATTTATCTAGCCATTTTTCAAGGATGAAGTTGGATGCACTGTGAGTTTCAATTCTTTCAGGAACCATTAAATGGTGAGGAATTTCATTTCAATGAAAGCTCTGGAGGACTCTCACAGGCAAGGCTTCCCATGGAGTGGCCAAAAGGTCACATGAAGCCAGGCCCATTGAGGTCTACAATGTTAGGTCCATGTGTGTTTTGAATCTCAACTATGGTTGCCAAGTCTTTCAGAATAAAATCATGTGATATCGTAGCTGAGATTCCCAGTGTTCTGTGGAGAGCCACCTGGGCCTATATCTCAGTTTCCAATGGGGACTCTCATGCGTGGCCTCCTGAAATCCCAACACAATTCATGGCAATTCTTCTCTGAGGTCAGGTCCAGAACGCAGTCTCTAAGGGGAATCACACCAAAGTTCAAGCCATGGTGGACACAGTTATGTCTTCCAACTGCCACACAAATGACCACAATTAAAACCAAAACACTTTCACATAGCCCTCGTCTTCTTCCATGTAGACACTCATCAAATCCTCTGGCTGGACGTTTCCAAAAGGAGTGAAGTCCAAGACCCTGTCCAAAATATGCTCCCTCGCCCCTATGTTGCCTAAGGTCAGTGTGGCCTAAACACCTTTCCTGTGAACCAGGAGTGATCAAATAGGCCTGACCTTATTACTGCTCCACTTCTCCAATTTGAGGCCTACTGACTGCCAGGTATAAATTCTTTATATGAATGGGAGTCATGAAAAAACCCAAGCATCTATGGTCTAGCCTTTGCAGGCCAGGATGGAGGTCAGGAACCTTACAGAAGATGGCGAGAGACTTCATACACAATGACTGCTATTTTGACCATTTTGTATTTGTAGCACACATGGAATCTTACCTTAGATCCATCAGGTGTTAAGAATCTAAGCAGCAGCCTCACACAGGTTCACGAGGCTGATTCAGACACATCCCTTTTGGAAGCAATTAAGCAAAGAGCCACAGGTGATGCCCATTCATTTCCATTTGAAAACTGTTTTCTTAAGGCTTCACAAAGGGGTGGCCTGAGGCAAAGACCTTCCTGACATTCAGGGCAATGAAGCAATAGGTAAGCAAATGGCCCAAAGCAAGGATTCTCCACTGAGACTTTACTGGTCACATTGATATCTGAGTTTTCTGAGATCCTCCCATTCCCTTCAGTTATCATGTACATGGCCATGTCACAGTGCTTGGAGGTGGTACATATCTTGGACACAAAACCATGAGCCAATTCTTGAGAGTGGCCAGAATTCAGGAAGAAAACAGAAACGTAGTAAGATAGTAGGTGTTGCCCATCCATAAGGCAAGTCACAGTCCATGCGTTAATTGGGCAGGATGAATGCTGGGAAGCTTTCTACAAGACAGGAAACATCCATTGATGAATTTTCTTTTCTAATGTCTACAACCACGGACACAGTGGGAGAAACAGACATAGAAACACTCGCCTTGTCAAACAATTTACTAGAAAAAGTCCATTCCAATCCAAACAAACCACCTTTCCTACCTATTCTCAGAACATGAGACAAAACCACACACTCACACCCACACCCACAAAGGCACCTCCTTCCCCCAAGTAGGTTTGTAACTATCCAGAGTGTCCTTTGACTGGTGGGTCATACTATGTTCCCCTGATATGGCCTATCCATTCTCAGATCTGGTCTCCTTGGCCAACTCTGTGACGTTGTCAGGAGCATGTGGAGAGCCACTACCTACTTTCTCAGGAAAGGTCCCTGGCATGTGGCCATCCTCACATCAGTAGGTACCAAGAAAGACTGATTCTGTCCTTAGTAACACCAAACAAGTGAGCCCACTGGGACTGGGACTTGGATTGGCTCTCAGTGCCTGGCTTCCTGGATCCCAAGTTTAAAGTGTTCCATCACCAAGGAAGTGAGGTAGGTTACTTCCTTCAGGAATTTAATGAGGTCACTGCCTTGGCAAACACATTGTCCTAACAGTTGCTTCCAATGGTTCCATGAGATGGAGGCTGCCCCTACTTCCTGTGACATTTTCACAAGTTAGAATGATATATAAATCAAAGGCACCAAGAAACAGCGCTCCACAAAGGCCTGGTTTGGTCCGTCTCCTGTACATTAAGAGAGAGGCTGATTCAGCCACATCCCTTCATCCTGACCAGGTTTTTTGGCAATGGAAGATGACTTTTGCTCTCTCAGGTCCTTCATAGCTGCCTACATCTTCTTCAGGGATCATTTCTGCATGGACCTTTGAGGTTCTCAGCAAGTGGAAGATCCCCTACATCCCTATATTTTAAGGCCAACTCTGTCCCTGCTCTTCTCTAAAGTTAGATTGAGAGATCACTGTGTGGTTACGGTTAATAACAGTTTCGATTTGGGTTAGGAATCATTCTGCAGGATGAATAATGGTATTGGGAATCTGTGATATTTATAAGAATATAGACGTGAGTTAAAATTATGGAAACAGAAATCTAGGTAAGATTTGCATCCCAGAAGGGCATTGAGACCTTCATTGGGATACTTAGCAATGTTATACTTTCTGCACAAATGTCTCAGATAAATCCATACACAATGGCATAGGACGTTGTACCTTGGATGATTGAATGTCGAAGAGAACCTCCAGTCAAAAAGGGATAGTCGGTGGAATTAGGAAGATAGTCAGTAGGTTTAGAAAGAAGGGTGAGAATAAGATTTGGAAAAAAGTTCTTTACCAATAGGGTTTCGGTTAGAGAGTGAATATTAATGTCAGCCCATGTTAAGTGTCAGTTACAATAATGAATTTGGGAAAATATGTAGGAAAGGAGGTATCAATAGAGACCTTAGGAAATCAGGCAAATTATTAAGTGAGTCACAGGATTAGGCATTTTCAACAGGGTTGAGGTTGAATATATAACCTTAGGAAGAAAGAAATATGTAGTCACCAATAGAATTGACATTTGAGAGCATTAGGCAACCTGGACATGAATGTTTTTAGTAATTCATGCTCACTTTCCATTTAGGCTTTGTTGAAAATAAATAAAATAGGTACTTGTCTCTTCCTGTTTTTCTGTATGCTTAAGAAAACACTCTTGAAATCTTGAAAACTTTTTGCTAATCTTGTTCCCAGAATGTGCTGTCCCCAACTGCCAAACTGCAGAATGTACACCCTCACCCGTTTACATGCAAACCGCCCACTTGCCCTGACCCATCAATAAACTTCCCTCCCTGCCCTCTTCAAGAAAAGTATATAAGCTCTGCTTAAGCTGTTCTCAGTGCTCTCTGCTCTATTCAAGTGAGGTCTGAGCCCCAGAATTTTGGGTGCTTTGCTGTTGCATGAGACAGTGTCTTGGTGGTCTCTTCCTCCAATGGTCGCCTGACCATTACATCTGAGGGCCCCAGCGAGTTCCAGCAGCGTTGGACGAAAGACCCCCAATAGGCTCATCTCAGGTTAAGTAAGGCGCCACTTTCTTGTTTCAGGTTTCAGGTTAGGGATGGACAAAATGGCTATTGGTGATGAGCATGAGCTCTCTCTGACGGTGGCTGACAGAAGTGTCACAGAGCCACAGGCCACGTCTCTGGGGGACGCCCCAGAGAACTCGGGAAACCGAGTAACAATAGTCTCCTAAACTCAGTGATATTTTGTTTTGGATTCGGTATTGTCAGCCCATCAGGTTTTCCTGGCTACTCAGTCCTGTTCTCAGTATTGGACGTCCATTGCCTGTCTTTATTGTCTTGTCTTGTCTGTGTCGTGTGTCATTGCTTTCACTATTTGTGTATCTTTCATATGGGACAGAACACTTCAATGCCTCTGTCCCTGAACCTTGATCACTGGACCAAAGTCTGCTTAAAGGCTCAGAATCTTCTTTTTTTCAGTAAAACGTCAGATCTGGAAGACTCTATGTGTCTCAGAATGATCCACCTTTGGAGTCGGATGGCCCCCAGAAGGATCTTTCTACTTCACACTAATTCAAAAACTCAGAGATATTGTCTTTCAGCCGGGGCCACATAGCCATCCAGATCAACAGCAATATATCTTTAGTTTGCAGGACCTCTGCAAATCTCCTCTTCCATGGTTGAAGCCTTTCCTTGTCCCTGTCCCCGCTCCTACTGGTTCTCCCACTTTTCTATCTCTCAAACCCTCTGCTCCCCCTCCTCCACCCTCTGTTGTCCCTGAGTCTCAAGACTCTACTGGACTCTCTTCCCCCTCCTTATGCCCTGCCCTTGTCCTCCAACCCCAAACACCCTCTAAGTGATTCCCCTGCTGCTGACTCAGACTCTCCACCATTGGAGGAATATAGGCCAGCCCAGCGCCCTCCAGGTGACTACCCCACGGCACACACAGCCCCTCCTTCCTTGGAGGTAGCTGGCCTGGCCAAAAGAACACAAAGTACTCGCTGGGGGGGGTTAAACTTTGAAGTGGATACAGGGTAAGTATACTCAGCCCTTAAGGCCCCATTGGGCCATCTATCAAACAAAAAGGACTCTAGTTCAAGGGGCTAATGGGAGTAAATATGGGGCTTAGACAACTAAGAGGACCATGGACCTGGGGAAAGAAAAAATTCATCACTCGTTCCTAGTAATCCCAGAATGCCCGACCCCATTGATGGGCACACATCTGCTCAAAAAGCTCCAGGCCAGAATAACTTTTAACCCTGAAGGCCCCCAAGTGAAATTTCTAAATTTTTCAGTAAAAACTCCTATAGTCACGGCTTTTACTATGTCAGTAGAAGATGAACATCAACTTGTCAAACCCCCCAAGACTGATCAAACAGGCAAGCTACCCCGGAAATGGATAACAGATTACGCAGATGCCTAGGAAAAAAACTGCTGGGTTACACGTAGCCGTGAAACATCCTCCAATAACAGTGGAGTTAAAAACTTCAGCCCCCCCATCAATGTCAAAAAATATCCTCTGAGCAAAAAAGCTAAAGATGGGATAAGGCCCCATATTCAGAAATATCTGGCCTTAAGGGTCCTAAGGCCCTGTCATTTGAACTGGAACACTGCCCTGTTACCAGTATAAAAATCCAGGAACCGGGGACTATCGCACCGTTCAAGACCAAAGAGAGATCTACAACAGAGTGCAGGACATTCACCCCACAGTACATAATCTGTACAATCTGCTTAGCACTCTGAACCATGAGCGGAAATGGTATACTGTTCTGGACTTAAAAGATGCTTTCTTTTGCTTGCCTCTGCATAAAGATTTCGAGTGGGTAGACCCAGAAACCGGGAAGTCTGGTCAACTAACATGGACTAGACTCCCACAGGGGTTCAAAAACTCCCCCACTCTCTTTGATGAAGCCCTCCACAGAGACCCCAACAACTTCAGAACTATGCACCCTGACGTCACCCTGCTTCAATATGTCGATGACCTGCAACTGGCAGCCAACACCAAGAAAAACTGTGAGTCTGGAACCCAATTATTATTATACGAGCTTGCTCAACTCTGGTATAGTGCTTCTGCCAAAAAAGCCCAAATTTGCCAGCAAGAAGTAATCTTCCTGGACTATTCCCTTAGGGGCAGTAAGCGATGGCTTACTGAGACCAGAAAACAATCCATTGAGCAGATACCACCCCCATCTAACAGCAGACAACTCAGAGAGTTTCTTGGGACTGCTGGCTTATGCAGCTTATGGATACCTGGGTTTGCGTCCTTATCTGCTCCTTTATACCCGCTGTTAAAGAGAGATGCCCAATTCTAATGGACCCCTGAGCACCAGCAAGCTTTTGATAACATCTAAGGACACTGACACTGAAACCCTCAACTTCACTGAGCCCAGCTTGCATTTTCAGAAAGCCCTAAACTAAGTTAAAAATGTACATCAACTCACTCACCTTGGTTCAAAGAAACTGCAGGCATTCCTGAAGGATCAAGAACAGAGTTTTCCACTAACCGACTCAGAGCGAAAGAAATAACTGAACGGGTAACAAAAGCCTGCCGGGTCTGTCAATTGGTTAATGCTTACCCTTCCAACTTTCCTGCAGGAAAGCACCTACAAGAAACCAGACCAGGACGATTCTTGGAAGTGGACATTACTGAAATTAAGCCAGGAAGTTATGGACTTAAATATCTCCTAGTCTTTGTAGATACATTTTCAGGATGAATTAATTGAAGCCTTCCCCCACACACACACACACCCAAAAAAAAAACAACAACAACAAAATAAATGGCACAAATGGTGGTCAAGAAGATCCTGAAGGATATTTTTCTAAGATACGGACTGGCTAAGGCAATAGGGTCTGATAATGGACTGGCGTTAATTGCCCTGATAAGTCAGGGATTAGCCAGGACCCTGGGGATTAATTGGAAATTACATTGTGCTTATAGACCCCAGAGCTCAGTACAGGTAAAAAAAAAAATAATAGAACCATTAAAGAGAATTAACAAAATCAAGCTTAGAGATCGGCATAAAAGATCGATCTATTCTCCTGCTTTATGCACTGTTTCATGCAAGAAATACTCATACTCCTCTGTTTCCTTGTGTAACCTCACCCCCTATGAAATTCTCTATGGTCCCTCCTCCAGTAAGGGACCTAACCCAAACTCTAAGACCTAACGATCCCTTCCACACCCCCTTGCTTGACAGACTTAAAGCTCTTGAAAGAAATCAGCAATATCTGTGGAAACATCTGGCCACTGCCGACCAACCTGGGGACGAGGGGACTCCATATCGATACCAAGTAGGAGACTTCGTCTACATTAGACGACATCAGGTGTCATCCCTGGAACCCCACTGGAAAGGACCATATAAGGTGCTATATATAACACCTACAGTGGTAAATGTAGACGGAATCACTTCATGGATCCATGTCTCTCATCTCTGGCCTGCGCCCTGTCCAAAATCTGACTGGAAACTGGAAAAGACTGGTAACACTTTCAAAGTGCGTATTCGCCATGTGGATAAGGCTACAGACTCTCCCCTTGGCCAAGAGTAGTCCTAACCCTCATCAGCCTGTTCAGCAGTAATGGCTGATCACAAATCCTACTGTACAAGAAGTATGGTCTATCTTGCATACAGCCCCTTTAGGGACATGGTGGCCATCTCTCCACCCAGACATTTGTCAGCTGGCTATAGGTCTTTCCTATTGGGATATCCCTGATGAAGGGGATCCAACTAAAATTCCAATAAATCCTTTCCGTATCATAGGTAATAGAAACAAACATTATGGATGTAGGGACACGAGAGCCAGATGCAGGTTGGCTAGCCTAGATTACTATGTTTGCCCAGCGGACTATCAAAGCCACAAACAGACATGGCTGTGTGGGGGAAATGCCGACTTCTTCTGTAAGTCATGGGAATGTGAGCATACAGGGGTGCCTGGTGGAACCCAAACTCCTCATCAAATTCAATACACAGCATTGGCCATATTACCAATTACACAACCAATACCGATGGCCCCCAGAGGGGTCTCTAGATCCTAAAATTCTCTGTGACCTTTTTCACTTCAGCAAGTGCTCAAAGGGTGGAAGGAAATTCCCCTAAGTGGAGGCATTTTCCCTCCTTCGCTCACATCCTGAACTATGCTTATCCAATAGATCCTCACCCTCAGCTTTCTGCTCCAGACTCTCTGCTGCCACTCCCACCTCAGCAACCTGATTTCTTCCCTCCAATTACTAGATCAAAAACCCAAACCGCCGGTTCTCAGATTATTGCCCCCTTGCTGAGGTAGCAGGTACTGAGGTACCCATCCACCCACTCACTACTCTCTTCTCCTGTCAGTGCCCGCACCAGGTCCCACCAGGTCCTCTTACCAGCTAACCCAAAGCTCAAACCAGCTAAGGAGAGCCCTCAGACCCCTATCCAAGATGTAATGAAAATGGCCTTTAAAGTTGCTCTGTCATCACTGAAAACAGGTTACTAAGAATTTAAAGTCCCTCACAGGCTTTTTGGGATACAAACTCCCATCTTCCCCTCTGCTCTATCTGTTCTACTGCTCAAGTTTTGTTGCCTGGAAAATTCCAAACCCCTTTCCCATTATTCTTTTACATGTCTCCTTCCTCATGCTCAGACCCAAGGTGCTGCTCTCAGACCCGCCTTCCCTGTCTTCCCCGTCTATACCAGGCCCACAGAAAAGTCTTAAATGACGTTCTCCAGCAGTCTTCACCATGGCTGACTTTAGGACTTTCAGCCAAAGAGTCCCTATAAAAGAGTTCAATGTAGATAAACTTCCCCTTTTCGTGTTTCCCTGTTCTATTTGGCCACTGGCTGGAAAAATCAGCACTCCTAAGCTAGACTCCCCCTTACTAGTTTTTCACAAAACATGTGAACAAGGCCTCTGGCCTTGAGCTGGGGCTTCACAGACATGGTTACATTTCTAAGATAAATAAGTTACCAAATGAGCTCCATTGTTACAGCTGGCAGTGAGAAAAAATAAAAGAGAAGAAAAAAGCTCTCCCACTCCAGGTGTCCTTAAAATGTTAACTTGCCCAGAACAGATGAAAAAAACAATAGAAACGAAAACTTCTTTTTGTGAACTTATGCAGACTGTGAACTTCTGAGCCCCTTCCCTTACATGTTGGGTACAAAATTCGGAAACTACCTAAATTTGGAGATCAGGTGACTAATTGATTACAACAGAAGCAATGCCCTCTAAATCCGTTGCAACCAAATAGGTATGTTTCGCTGTCTTCGGTGCTATCTTAGGTGCCTTGAATTGTCCGTCCTTACAACAGTATAATTCTATATACTTAAACATTGTTTATGTTTTCATAAAATGGTCAACAGATGTGATTAATTATGTAATGTTCAGATGTTTCCCAGAGTGCTCTATCATGAGGCAGGTTAATTTAAATATCAAATACGGGGGCATACAACCCGGTTTCTCTGGGAACCTGTATCCCTCACTTTAGCCATCCTATTAGGAAAAGGAGCTGCTGCAGGTGTGGGCACAGGAATCACTGTCCTAGTCCATGTGACACAACAAATGACCCGATGAGAAGCAGCAATAGACCAAAATTTAAAGATATTAAAAACCTCCATCACAGTTTTATAGGAATCTTTAACCTCTCTCTCTGAAATTGTTTTACAGAACATGCGAGGGTTGGACCTCCTCTTCGTGAGAGAAGGGGGCTTTTGTGCTGCATTGAGGGAAAAAGTTGATTTTATGCCGACCATACTGGAGTTGTAAAAAAATCTATGAGTAAATTAAGAAGACGCCTAGAAGAGCACCAACAAGAGAGAGATGCACAAAAAGGGTGGTTTGAGTCTTTGTTCACACAGTCCCCCTGGTTAACTACGCTTTTATCAGCCCTGGCCAGTCCATTAATAATCCTCATTTCATTGCTAATTGTAGGACCCTGTTTGCTCAACCATCTAGTTTCCTTTCTACAAGCTTAAATTGGATAAGTTAAACTTATGGTAATCAGACAACAATATACCTCACTAGAAGACATAAAATGTGAGACCCCGCAATGCTCATTTTTATGATTAAAATTAACCAGAATAAGAAGTGGGGAATGAAAGGTTAATAAAATATGTACTTTTAACTTCTTGTTTTTCTGTATGCTTAACAAAATACTGATGAAATCTTGAAAACTGTTTGCTAATCTTGTTCCCAGAATGTGCTGTCCCCAATTGCCAAACTGTTGAATGTACTCCCTCTCCCATTGGCATGCAAACCACTCACTCGACCTGACCCATCAATAAATTTCCCTCCCTGCTCTCACCACGTAAATTGCATAAGCTCTTCTTAAGCTGTTCTTAGGGCTCTCTTCTCTATTCAAGTGAGCTCTGAGCCCCAGCATGCTGGACCCCCAATAAACCCTTTGCTGTTGCATGAGACAGTCTCTTCGTGGTCTCTTTTCCGACGCTCGCCCGACTTTACATTGGTACAATCATAAGTGTGAACATTCCTATGTGTGTCCAGAATATTACTATAATAAATAATATATGTAGATCAGATAATAGGAGTTTTTCTTCCACCATATGGGAGCAATATTTTGAAGATATATGAATTAGTATTTTGGGTAGAAATAGGTGTACCATTTGTCTATGAATATAGAGATAATGCATGAATAGACAATACTGTGAATTAATAATATTACTGGTTCCAACTTTAAATAATGGATTGAATTGATATCTGAAAATATACAGAAAACCTTATATTGATATACTACATTTAATCCTACCCATTATACATCTGAATGAAATATTAGGGTTATGGATTTTCATGAAGAGTGTTTGAGTTTTGCTTCAAAAGTGATTATGGAAATTGAAAATAATGTGTTTGGAAAGAAGTCTCATGAAAAGACCAGTCCAGAAACCTGGAGGTATGCATGTGTTCTGAAGCAGAAAGTGATTTAAAGTGAAACAAACGCCTATATATTTGCTAACTTGTGGATGATAAATATATACGATGATGTGCAGAAATTGAAGAAATAGTAATGTACCAGTGTTGAATAAAAATGAACGTTAAAATACACATCATGTCCCATAGGAATCTACTTGAATTGATGTTAAACTGCGTCCGTTAATGTAGAAATATTAGAATTTGTATGCACCATTCACTGAAGTTAGTTTTCAGTACTAGGAAACAAATATGTATTTCAGGTAGATGAGTATTTCTGAGAATAATCTTGTGAAAAGTTGATTATAAATCCACATACATGAACATGAATGAATTCAGGGAGTGTATAATAAGACTCATACATTTCATATTTTGAAAAATCTGGAGAGTATATATATATATATATATATATATATATATATATATATATATATATATATATACAAACACACACACACTCACACAAACTGAGACTATAAAAATAGCAATATATATGCCAATTGAAATTCACCATGAAATACACATCATCCACAGATTCAAAAATATTCATGTTACTGAAGATAGATTTATGTATAATGTTGTTTAACTAGGAAGTTTACCCATACATTGAATTTTCAGTTCCAACAGCATTTAGGAGGAGTAATCTCTTCTCACATTTTGTATCTGCCAAGTCAGCCACCTCACAAGAATGTACGTGTGATACCAGGTAGGATTCTATATGTGCATATAAAAATACATGTGCTGAGTAGGCTACAGAGAGAGGGAGACAGGAATTCACATATTTGTTAACTTTAAAAACACATGGATAACTATTTCAACAGAAAATTGACTAGATTTATAACACATACCCTTTTTTATGCAAAAGGCAAGTCCAACTATACACCATGCCTCCTCTGAACTGCTTGGATTTCTATTCTGTTTGGGTTATTTTTCTCCATCATATTAGGAGTAGTAGTCAGAGTCCAGTAGGTTATGAGTTAGTGTCAGGGATCAGTATTTCAAATGGAAAATAGAATAATGAATCAAATGTGTATGCAAATATATGCTACACAAAAATCTTCCCACTCTCATCCAGAACAAATCCTTGACATTACCTTCGCCTGAAGTAAGTCACAATTAGAATAGAAGAGTTAGAAAATCTGTGAATACATATCTTGAGTGGAAAATGCTCAGAGTTCAGAACCTTGGAGGTGGTAGAGGAGTTTCCAAAAGTAAGGGACATGGTAAACACTCCTCTAACATGGAGGTCTGCTGGCGGAAAGACATCTTGAGAAACTGCCTCTGAGGTTGGGCACTTGAAACATACGTTATTTTCAGGAGCTTTAGCTTCCTTTGTAGTGAGACAATAAAATCTGGGTCTGCATCTATGTGACCTGGAGGATATGGTTTCTTATTTTCCAGTGAACATGAGGCAGCAGTGCTGAATTCACTCTTTGTAGGTAAACAGTGGCCACTGGGGTCTAATTGTCTCCCCATGTGGACTGTGGAGCCATTTGGTCATCCTCCACTTTTCGTGGTGTTTCCTGCTGTTGCACTGGGAGTTTGGTATTTGCTTCACAAAATACAAGAAGTTCAACAGGGACACAGTGCTGGAGGGAGTTCTGTCACGTGTTGTGGGTCAGGGTCTGCAGGAGAATGCAACAACCAGGCTTCTTTCCCACATACTTTGCCCCCTTGTCCATAGCAACATGATTCTGAACATGGCCCTGAATCCTCTCCATATAAAAACATGCTTTTACATATTCGGGTCTCCTGGCTGCACCATGTTAGTCACAAAAAATTTGGAAGCCAATGAGAAATCCACATGGCCATAACACAGATGTATTATCACACAACTGCAGACCACTTCTCTAGGCCCAATACTCTGCAGGCTCTAACTTGCTTGCCCCCATGTCCATAGCAACTTGATTCTGAACATGGCCCTGAAATCTTTCAATATAAAAACATGCTTTTACATATACAGGTCTCCTGGCTGCACCATGGCAGTCACAATGAATTTGGAAGCCAATGGCAGAACCACGTGGTCACAACACAGATGTATTATCACAAAACTGCACACCATTTCTCTAGGCCAACAACTCTGCAGGCTATAACTCAATGGCATCTCTGTTCTACACCATTTTCATGAAACCCAGTGAATTAAGGCAGGGTCTGGTACACTCAAGATCAGCAACAGGACATCCAAAGGTTCTCCAGTGCCACCTGGTCATGGGAATTTTAAAAATTTCATGGTATTTATCTGGCCATTTTTCAAGGATGAAGTTGGAGGCACTGTGGGTTTCAATTCATTCAGGAACCATTAAATGTTGAGGAAGTTCATTTCAAAGAAAGCTCTGGAGAACTCTCACAGGCAAGGCTTCCAAAAGAGTGGCCAAAAGGTCACATGAAGCCAGGCGCAGTGAGGTCTCCAATGTGAGGTCCATGTGTGTTTTGACTCAAAACTATCCCTGCCAAGTCTTTCAGAATAAAATCATGTGATATACTGGCTGAGATTCCCAGTACTCTTTGGAAAACCACCCTGGGCCTAAATCTCAGTTTCCAAGGGTGACTTTCATGCGTGGCCTCCTAATATCCCAACACTTTTCATGGCAATACTTCTCTGAGGTCAATTCCAGAACGCAGTCTCTAAGGGGAATCAAACCAGAGTTCAAGCCCAGGTTGACCCAGTCATCTCTTCACACCGCCAATCAAATGAACACAATTAAAAACAAAACACTATCACATGGCCCCATCTTCTTCCTTATAGACACTCATCATAAGCACTGGTTGGAGCTTTCCATGAGGGGCACATTCCAAAAGAGTGTCCAAAATAAGCTCCCTTGCCCCTCATTTGGCTCAAGTCAGGGTGGGAAGGACACCCTTCCTGTGAACCAGGAGTGATCAAATAGGCCTGTCATTAATACTGCTCCGCTTTTCCAATTTGAGGCCTTCTGACTGTGGGGTTTAGATTCTTTATGTGAACTGGAGTCATGAGAAAAGACAAGCACCTCTGCAGAGATTTGAAGAACTCATTTGACCAAAAGGATCGCTATTCTCACTTGATTGATTTCAGGAACCTACAGAGAAAGGCAATAGAATTCATTCACAATGACTGAAATTTTTTGCGAATTTGGTTTTGGTTTCACACATGGGATCTTTCTTTAGATCCATCAGGTGCTGAGAATCTAAGCCACAGCCTCACACAGGGTAGAGAGCCTGATTCAGACACATCCCTTTCCGAAGCAATTTAGCAAGAGCCACAGGTGATGCCCATTCATTTCCATTTGAAAACTGTTTTCTTCAGGCTTCACAAAGGGGTAGCCTGAGCCCAACATCTTCCTGACATTCAGGGCAACAGAACAATAGGTAAGCAAAAGGCCCAAAGCATGGTATCTCCACTGAGATTTTTCTGGTCACACTCATATCTGAGTTTTCTGAGATACTGGCCATTCCCTTCAGGTATCCAGTACATGGACATGTCAAAGACCTTGGAGTTGGTACATATCTTGGACACAAAACAATGAGACTATTCTGGAGAGTTGCCAGAATTCAGGAAGAAAACAGGGACTTAGGAAGGTAGTAGGTTTTGCCAATCCATAAGGCAAGCTGCAGTCCATTCATAAATTGGGCAGGATGAATGCTGGGAATCTTTTTACTACACAGGACACATCCATTGTTGCATTGTCTTTTCTCATGTCCACAACCACGGACACAGTGGGATACACAGACATAGAAACACTCACCTTGTCAAATGACTTACTAGAAATAGTTCACTGAAAACCAAACAAACCGCCTTTCCTACCTATTCTCAGAACAAGAGACAAAACCACACACCCACACTCACAATGGCACCTCCTTCCCCTAAGTAGGTCTGTGACTATCCGGAGTGTTCTCTGACTGGTGGGCAATACTATGTTCCCCCGAAATGGCCTGTATTCTCTCAGATCTGGTTTCCTTGGCCAACTATGTGAAGTTGTCAGGAAAAAGTGGTGAGCCACTACCTGCTTTCTCAGGAAAGGTCCCACTTCAGAGCTCTCCTGGCATTTGGCCATCCTCACATCAGTAGGTACCAAGAAAGACTGACTCTGTCCTTGGTAAATCCAAACAAGTGAGCCCACTGGGACTGGGAATGGAACTGCATCTGGGTGCCTGGCTTCTTGGATACCAAGTTCAGAGAGTTCCATCACCAAGGAAATGAGGTATGACACTTTCTTTGGAACTGAATGAGGTCACTGCCTTTGCAACCACTTGGTCCTAACAGTTGCTTCCAAGGGCCCCATGAGATGGAGGCTGCCCCTTCTTCCTCTGACACTTTCACAATTTAGAATGGTATATCAACCATAGGCACACACACAGGCCTGGTTTGGTCCATCTTCTCCACAATAAGAAGAGAGAGGCTGATTCAGACACATCCCTTCATCCTGACCAGGTGGTTTGTCATCGAAGATGACTTTTGCTCTTTCAGGTCCTTCATACCTGTCTACAACTTCTCCAGGTATCATTTCTGCATGGACCTTTGAGGATCTCAGCAGGTGGAAGGTCCCCTACTTTTCTGTATTGTAAGAACAACTTTGTCCCTGCTCTTCTGTAAAATGAGATTGAGGGAACAGTGTATGTTTTGGGTTAATAACAGGTTTGATTTCGATTTGTGTTAGGAATCATTCTTCTGGATGAATAATGGTATTGGGAACCTGGTATATTTACAAGAATGTAGAGGTGAAACATAAGTATGAAAACAGAAATCCAGGTATGATTTTAAACCCATAAGGGCATTGGGCCCTTGATTGGGATACTTAGCTTTGAATTATGTTCTGCACAGATGTCTCAGATAATTTGATATACAATGGCATAGGACCTTGTACCTTGGAAGATTGAATGTAGAAGAGAACATCCCTTCAAAAAGGGATAGTCGGTAGGATTAGGAAGATAGTCGGTCGTTTTAGGAAGAAGAGTGAGTATATGATTTGGAACAAAAGTTCTTTAGCAATAGGATTTCAGTTAGAGAGTGAATGTATATGTCAGCACATATGAAGAGCCAGTCACGATGATGAAGTGGGGAAAACATGTAGAAAAGAAGATATCAATAAAGATATTACGAAATCAGGGAAAGTATAAAGTGAGTGAGAGGATTAGACATTTTCAACAGGCTTGAGGTTGAATCTTAGAAAGAAACAAATATGAAGTCACCAATAATATTGACATTTGAGAGCATTAGGCACCCTGGACATGGATGTTTTTAGTAATCTATGTTCACATTTCATTTAGGCTTTGCTTGGTTCAATCATAAGTGTAACATTTACATTTTTGTCCAGAATATTATTGTGATAATATGTATATGTAGATCAGGTGACATAAGTATTTCTTCCACCATTTTTGGTAGCAATATACTGAAGACATAAAATTAGTATTGGGCGTACAAAGAGGTGTACCCTATGTCTATGAATATAGAGATAAAGCATGAATAGACCATACTGTGAATAAGTAATATAACTTGTTCCGACTTAATATAATGGGATGAACTGATATCTGAAAAATTACTGGAAATCTTATATGCATATACAATCATTCATTCCAACCAGTTATTCATCTAATGTCAATATTAGTGTTTTGGTTTATCATGAAGAGTGTGTGAGTTTTACTTCAAAAGTGATTATGGAAATCGAAAATAATGTGTTTGGAAAGAAGTCTCATGAAAAGACCAGTCAAGAAACCCTGACAATACATGTGTTGTGAAGTAGGAAGTGATTAAAGTTTAAAGAAATGCCTAAAAATTTGTGAACTTGTGGATGAAATACATATCTTATGATGAGCAAAAAGTGAAGAAATAATAATGTACCAGTGTTGAATATAAATGAACATCATATTATATATCATGTCCCATTGGGATCTACTTGCATTGGTGATAGACTGGATCAGTTCCTGTAGAATTATTAACATTTGTATGCACCATTCACTGAAGATAGTTTTCAGTACTAGGAAACAAATATGTATTTAAGGTGGATGAATATTTCTGAGACTAATATTTTGGAAAGTTTATTATAAATCCACATGCATGAACATGAATGAATTTAGAGAGTGTATATAAGACACATATATTTCATATTTTGAAAAATCTGGAGAGTGTATATATATATATATATATATATATATATATATATATATACACACACATACCCACACACACACAAAAAAAGCACACAAAGACATTTAAAAGTAGCAATATATATGCCAATCAAAATTCATCTTTAAATATATATCATCCACAGATGCAAAAATATTTATTTTACTGAACATGAGTTTATGTATAATGATGTTCTACTAGGAAGTTCCCCTATAGGTGGAATTTTCAGTTCCAACAGCAATTTGGAGGAGTGATCTCTTCTCACAATTTGTATCTGCCAAGTCAGCCATCTCACAAAAATGTACATGTGATACCAGGTAGGATTCTATAAGTGCATATGAAAATACATGTGATGAATAGGCTACAGAGAAAGGGAGACAGGAATTCATATATTTGTTTAATTTAAAAACACATGGTGAACTATTTCAATTAAAAATTGACTAGATTTATAACAGCTACCATTTATCATGCAAAAGGTAAGTCCAAGTATGCAGCATGCCTCCTCTGAACTGCTTGTATTTCTATTCTGTTTGGGTATTTTTCTCCATCATATTAGGATTAGTAGTCAGAGGATAGTAGGGTATGGGATAGTGTCAGGGATTCAGTATTTCGAATAGAAAATTGAAAATGAATGCAATGTGTATGCAAATATGTGCTACACAAATATCTTCCCACTCTCATCCAGAGCAATGCCTTGACATTACCTTCGCCCCATGTATGACACAATTAGAGCAGAAGAGTTAGAAAATCTGTGAATACATATCTGCAATGGAAACTGCTCAATTTTCACAAATTTGGAGAAGGTAGAGGAGTTTCCAAAATTAAGGGACAATGTAAACTCTCCACAAACATGGAGCTCTGCTGGCCTAAAGAGTTCTTAAGAAACTGCCTCTGAGGTTGGGCACATGAAATATATGTTGTTGTCAGGAGCTTTAGCTTCCATTGTAGTGAGACCATCCAAGCTGGTCTGCATTTTTGTGACCTTTGTGAGCACATGGTTTCTTGTTTTCCAATGAACATGAGGCAGCCTTGCTAAATTCTCTCTTTGTAGGTAAACTGTGACCAATGGGGGCTAAGTGTCTCCCCGTGTGCACTGTGAACCCATTTGGTCATCCTCCACTTTTCGTGCTGTTTCTTGCTGCTGCACTCGCAATTTGGCATTTGCTTCATGAAACAAGGAGTTCAACTGGGACACAGTGCTGGAGCGAGTTCTGTCACGTGTGGTGGGTCAGGGTCTGCAGGAAAATGCACCAACCATGCTTCTATCCCACCAGCTTGCCTCCTTGAGCATAGCAACCTGATTCTGAACATTGCCCTGAAACTCCTACATATAACAAGATGCCTTTTGAGAGAAGGGTCTGCTGGCTGCACCATATCAGTCATAATCCATTTGGAAGCCAAAGGCAGATCCACATGGCCAAACCACAGATTTTTTATCACACACCTGCCCACAACTTCTCTAGGTCCACTACTCAGCAGGCTCGAACTTACTTGCATCTCTTTTCTATACCATTTTCATGAAAACCAGTCAATCAAGGCACCTTCTGGTATATTCATAATGAGAAACAGGACATCCAAAGGTTTTCCAGTGCCACCTGCTCATGGGAATTTTAAACATTTCATGGTATTTATCTAACCATTTTTAAAGGATGAAGTTGGAGGCACTGTGGGTTTCAATTCATTCAGGAACCATTAAATGTTGAGGAAACTCATTTTAATGAAAGCTCTCGAGAACTCTCACAGGCAAGGCTTCCAAAAGAGTGGCCAAAAGTTCACATGAAGCCAGGCCCATTGAGGTCTACAATATGAGGTCCATGTTTGTTTTGACTCTCAACTATTGCTGCCAAGTCTTTCAGAATAAAATCATGTGATATCCTGGCTGAGATTCCCAGTGCTCTGTGGAAAGCAACCCTGGGTCAAGACTCATTTTCCAAGGACTCCATGCGTGGTCTCCTAAAATCCCAACACAACTCATTGCAATACTTCTCTAAGATCAGTTCCAGAATGCAGTCTCTAAGGGTAATTACGCCAGAGTTCCAGCCCACGTGGACCAATTCATCTCTTCCAACCGCCACACAAGTGACCACAATTAAAACCAAAACACTCCCACATGGACCTCATCTTCTTCCATATAGACACTCATCATTACCTCTGGCTGGAGGATTCTATGAGGGGCACAGCCCAAGACAATGTCCAAAAGAAGCTTCCTTACCCCTCATATGCCTAAAGGCCCGGACTCCCATCCTGTGAACCAGGAGTGATCAAATAGGCCTGCCGTTAATACTGCTCCACTTCTGCAATTTGTGGCCTATTGACTGTGGGGTTTAGATTCTTTTTGTAAATGGGAGTCATGAGAAAACCCAAGCACCTATGGGCTAGACTCTGCAGGGCTTTGAAGAACTCATTTGACCCAAAGGATCCCTATTCTCACTTGATGGAGGCAGGAACATTACAGAGGAAGACGAGAGACTCCATCCACAATGACCGCTCTTTTGGCCATTTTGGTTTTGGATGCACACATGGGATCCTTCTTTAGACCCATCAGGTGCTGAGAATCAAAGCCACAGCCTCACACAGGGCCAAGAGGCTGATTCAGACACATCCCATTCTAAAGCAATTAAGCAAAGAGCCCAAGGTGATGCCCATTCATTTTCATTTGAAAACTGTTTTCTTCAGGCTTCAAAAAGGGGTGGCCTGAGTCAAAGAACTTCCTGACATTCAGGGCAACAGACAAATAGGTAAGCAAAAGACCCAAAGCAGGGTTTCTCCATTGAGACTCTCCTGGTCCCAATGATATCTGTGTTTTCTGACATGCTCTCATTCCCTTCAGCTATCCAGTACATAGCCATGTCACAGATCTTGGAGGTGGTTCATATGGTGGACATAAAATCATAAGCCTATTCTGAAGAGTGGCCATAATTCTACGAAGAAAACAGGAACTTTGGAAGATAGTAGGTGTTGCACATCCATAAGGCAATCCACAGTCCATTCATAAATTAGGCAGGATGAATGCTGAGAAGCTTTCTACTAGACATGACAAATCCATTGATGCATTCTCTTTTCTAATGTCTACAACCACAGACACGGTGGGATACACAGACATAGAAACACTTGCCTTGTCAAAGCACTCAGTAGACACAGTCCATTCCAAACCAAACAAACTGCCTTTCCTACCTATTCTCAGAACATGAGACAAAACCACAAACTCACACCCACAACCACAAAGGCACCTCCTTCCTCCAAGTAGGTATGTGACTATCTGGAGAGCCCTCTGACTGGTGGACCATTTTATGTTCCCCCGAAACGGCCTGTCCTGTCTCAGATCAGGTCTCTTTGGCTAACTCTGTGAAATTGGCCGGGACCAGCAGTGAGACACTACCTGCTTTCTCAGGAAAGGCCCCTCTTCAGAGCTCACCTGGCATTTGGCCATACTCACATCAGTATTTACCAAGAAAGACGGACTCTGTCCTCTGTAAATCTAAACAAGTGAGCCCACTGGGACTGGAACTGGGACTGCCTCTGGGTGCCTGGATTCCAAGTTTAGAGTGTTCCTTCAACAAGAAAATTAGATGAGGTCACTTCTTTCTGGAACTGATTGAATTTGCTGCCTTTGCAACCACTTTGTCCTAACAGTTGTTTCCAAGGGTCTCATGAGATGGAGGCTGCCCCTATTTCCTGTTACAATTTCACAAGATAGAAAGTTATATCAACCATAGGCACCTGGGAACAGCTCTCTACATAGGCCTGGTTTGGTCCATCTTCTCTACATTAAGAAGATAGAGGCTGATTCAGACACATCCCTTCGTCATGACCAGGTTGTTTGCAATTGAAGATGACTTTTTCTCTCTCAGGTACTTCATAGTTCCCTATATCTTCTCCAGGGATTATATCTGCATAGACCTTTGAGCTTCTCAGCAGGTGAAAGTCTCCCTACATTTTTGTATTGTAAGACCAACTCAGTCCTGCTCTTTTGTAAAGATAGATTGAGGGAACAGTATATGGTTAGGGTTAATAACAGGTTCGATTTGTGTTAGGAATCATTCTGCTGGATGAATAAGAATATTGGGATCCTGTGGTATTTATAAGAATATAGAGGTGAAATATAAGTATGACAATGGAATTCTAGATAAGATTTGAAGCCCAGAAGTGCACTGGGCACTGGAGTGGGAAACTTAGCTTTGAACAATGTTCTGCACAGATATCTCAGATAAATCGATATATAATGGCAAAGGACCATGTACCTTGGTTGATTGAATGTGTAAGAAAACATCCAGTCAAAAAGGGATAGTCGGTAGGATTAGGAAGATAGTGTAGGTTTAGATAGAAGAGTGAGAATAGGATTTGGACCAAAAGTACTTTAGCAATAGAGTTTTGGTTAGAGAGTGAATGTAAATGTCAGCACATGTGAAGAGTTGGTCACAGTGATGAACTGGAAAAAAATATGTAGGAAAGCATTTATCAATAGAAACATTAGGAAATCAGGCAAAGTATAAAGTGAGTGATAGGATTAGACATTTTCAACAGGTTGAGATTTAATATATAATCTTAGGAAGAAACAAATATGTAGTCACCGACAGGATAGACATTTGAGAGCATTAGGCCACCTGGACATGGATGGTTTTAGTAATCCATGCTCACTTCCTATTTAGGATTTGGTACAATCATAAGTGTGACATTTGCGTTTTGTGTCCAGAATATTACACTGAAAAAATGTATATTTATATCAGGTGACATGAGTATTTCTTCCACCATTTCTGGAAGCAATATGTTGAAGACATATAAATTAGTATTGGGGGTACAAATACGTGCACCCTGTGTCTCTGAATATAGAGAAAATGTATGAATAGACAATAGTGTGAATAAAGAATATAATTGGTTTCAACTTTAAAAAATGGATTGAAGTGGTATCTGAAAATATAAAGAAAATTTTATATTGATAAACATACATTCATTCAAACCAATTATACATCTATTTGTAATATTAGGGTTATGGTTTATCATAAAGGGTGTGAGTTTTGCTTCAAAATTGATTATGAAAATCGAAAATAATGTGTTTGGGTAGAAGTCACATGAAAAGACCAGTCAAGACACCTGGAGGAATACATGTGTTCTGAAGCAGGAATTGATTGAAAGTGAAACAAATGCCCATAAATTTGTGAATTTGTGGATGAAATATATATCCTATGATGTCCATAATACGAATAAATATTAATGTACCAGGGTTTAATAAAAATGAACGTCAAAATGCACAGCTTGTCATATCGGAATCAAGGTGCATTGATGTTAAACTTGGTCAGTTACTGTAGAAATATTAGTTAAATCTGTTTTTCAGGTGGATGAATATTTCTGAGAATAATCTTGTGAAAAGTTGATTATAAATCCAAGTCCATGAACATGAATAAATTTAGCGAGTGTAAATAAGACACATATATTTCATATTTTCAAAAATCTGGAGAGTGTATATATATATATATATATATATATATATATATATATATATATATATATATATTTACACAAAACACACACACAGACATTAAAAAGTAGCAATATATATGCCACTCAAAATTCATCTATAAATATATATCATCCAAAGATGCAAAAATATTTATTTTACTGAACATGAGTTTATGTATAATGTTTTTCTACTAGGAAGCTCCCCTATAGGTGGAATTTTCAGTTCCAACAACGATTTGGAGGAGTGATCTCTTCTCACAATTTGTATCTACCAAGTCAGCCAACTCACAAAAATGTACATGTGATACCAGGTAGGATACTATAAATGCATATAAAAATACATGTGATGAATAGGCTACAGAGAAAGGGACAGGAATTCATATATTTGTTAATTTTAAAAACACATGGAGAACTATTTCAATTGAAAATTGACCAGATTTATAACACCTACCATTTATCATGCAAAAGGCAAGTCCAAATATACAACATGCCTCCTCTGAAATGCTTGTATTTCTATTCTGTTTGCGTTACTTTTCTCCATCATATTAGGATTAGTAGTCAGAGTCTAGTAGGGTATGTGAATATTTCTGAGAATAATCTTGTGAAAAGATGATTATAAATCCACATTCATGAATATGAAAAATTTAGGATGTGTAAAATAATACACATATATTTCATATTTTGAAAAATCTGGAGAGTGTGTATATATATATATATATATATATATATATATATATATATATATATACACACACACACACAAACATTCACAGACATTAAAAAGTAGCACTATATGCCAATTTAAAATCACCATGAAATATATATCATCCACAGATCCAAATAAATTCATTTTACTGAACATCGATTTATGTATAATGTTGTTCAACTAGGAAGCTCACCCACAGGTTGAATTTTCAGTTCCAACAGCGTTTAGGAGGAGTGATCCCTTTTCACAATTTGTATCTGCCAATTCAGCCTCCACACAAGAACGTACGTGTGGTAACAGTTAGGATTCTAAATGTGCATATAAAAATACAGGTGCTGAATAGGCTTCAGAGAAAGGGAGACAGGAATTCACATATTTCTTAACTTTTAAAATACATGGAGAACTATTTCAAAAAAAATTGACAAGATTTAAAACTCCTACACTATATAATTCAAAAGGCAAGCCCAACTATCCACCATGCCTCCTCTGAACTGCTTGTAGTTCTATTCTTTTGGGGGTATTTTTCTCCAACATATTAGGATTAGTAGTCAGAGTCTAGTAGGGTATGTGTTAATGTCAGTGATTCAGTATTTTGAATGGAAAATAGGAAAATGAATCCAATGTGTATGCAAATATGTGTTTCATAAAAATCTTCCCACTCTCATCCAGAACAATCCCTTGACATTAACTTCGCCCCAAGTAAGAGACAATTAGAGGAAAAGAGATAGAAAATATGTGAATACATATCTGAAATGGAATTTGATCAGGAGTTCACAACCATGGAGGTGGTAGAGGAGTTTTCAAAAGTAAGGGACAGGGTAAGCACTCCACAATCACAGAGCTCTGCTGGCCTAAAGACTTCTTGAGAAACTGCCTCTGAGTTTGGGCACTTGAAATATATGTTGTTTTCAGGAGCGTTTGCTTCCTTCTAGTGAGACGATCAAAGCTGGGTCAGCATCTATGTGACCTGGAGGACATAAATTGTAATATTCCAATGAACATGAGGGAGCAGTGCTGAATTCTCTCTTTGTAGGTATACTATGGCCACTTGGGGCTAAGTGTGTCCCCGCGTGGATTGTATATTCATTTGTTCCTCTTCCACTCTTCATTGTGTTTCTTGCTGCTGCACTGCGACTTTGGTATTTGCTTCACGAAATACATGGAGTTCAACTGGGACACAGTGGTCTAAGTGTCTGCCCGTGTGGACTGTGAAGCCATTTAGTAATCCTCCACTTTTCCTGGTGTTTCTTGCTGCTGCACTGCGAGTTTTGTATTTGCTTCATGAAATACAAGGAGTTCAACTGGGACACAGTGCTGGAGGGAGTTCTATCACATGTGGTGGCTCACACATGAGCATTCATGAAACCGGCCTCTATACCACATAGCTTGCTCCCTTGACCATAGCAACCTGATTCTGTAAATTACCCTAAAACCTCTCCATATAACAAGATGTGTTTACTTATAATGGTCTCCTGGCTGCACCATGTCCGTCTCATGACATTTGGAATCCAAAGGCAGATCCACATGGCCCCATCACAGATGTTTTATCACACACCTGCCTACCGCTGCTCTAGGCCCTCTACTCATCAGGCTCCAAATTACTGGGATCTCGGTTCTACACCATTTTCATTAAACCCAATCAATCAAGGCACTGTCTGGTACACTCATGATCAGAAATAGGACATCCAAATGTTCTGTATGCCACCTGTTCATGGGAATTTCAAAAATTTAAACTATTTATCTAGCCATTTATCAAGGATAAAGTTGGAGGCACAGTGGATTTCAATTCATGCAGGAACCATTAAATGGTGAGTATGATCATTTCAATGAAAACTCTGGAGAACTCTCACAGGCAAGGCTTCCCAAAGAGTGTCCAAAAGGTCACCTGAAGCCAGGCTCATTGAGGTCTACAATTGAGATCCATGAGTGTTTTGATCTCAACTATGGCTGCCAAGTCTTTCAGAATAAAATCTTGTGGTATCCTGACTGAGATTCCCAGTGCTCTGTGGAAAGCTACCCTGGGCCTACATCTCAGGTTCCAAGGGCGACTCTCATGCATGGCCTCCTCAAATCCCAACACAACTCATGGCAATACTTCACTAAGCTCAGTTCCAGGACACAGTGTCTAAAAGGAGTCACACCAGAGTTCAGGCCCAGGAGGACCCAGTAATCTCTTCCAGCTACCACACATATGACCACAATTTAAATCAAAACACTCCCACATGGGCCTCATCTTCTTCTACACAGACACGCATCATAACCTCTGGCTGGAGGTTTCCATGAGGGGTGCAGCCCAAGACAGTGTCCAAAATAAGCTCCATTGCCCCTCATTTGCCAAAAGTCAGGGTGGCCTAAACACCCTTCCTTTGAACCAGGAGTGATCAAATAAGCCTGCCTTTAATACTGCTCTGCTTCTCCAATTTGAGGCCTAATGACTGTCAGGTGTAGATTTTCTATGTGATTTGGAGTCATGAGAAAACCCAAGCACCTATGGGCTATCCACTGTAGGGCTTTGAAGAACTCATTTGACCCAAATGATCCCTATTCTCACTTGACGGAAGTCAGGAACTGAAAAGGTCGGGCGAACTTCGGAGGAAAAGACCACCAAGAGACTGTCTCATGCCACAGCAAAGGGTTTATTGGGGGTCCAGCATGCTGAGGCTCAGAGCTCACTTCAGAGGAGCAAAGAACAAAGAGCCCCGAGAACAACTTGAGCAGAGTTTATATACATTCTTTAGAGAGGGCAGGGACTTTACATACATCATAGCCTCCTTTAGAAAATCATCATATACCGCGGGAAAATCAAATAATAACTCTAAAACATGATTAGCACATTCATTGGTGGGAACAGGTTGGGCAGCGGGTGATTGGTCAGCCGTGAGAAGGAGTATACATTTAAACTGATTGGTTGAAGCACTGAGATGTATACGTGCAAATCTGCATGGTTTCTGGGAAGGGGTGGTTAAGTAACGAGGTGGTCAGGGAAGATTTCAACACACATCTAATGGGAAGATCCGGGAATTGTCTTAAGTGCCACAGGAATTTCAGGTTCTGAGTGCAGCTTGGAAAATGTACAAAACCTGGTTCTTTACGTTTCAATTTCAATTTCTTTTATTCTTTCATTTCCCACCCCTTTTTCTGACTACTTTTAATCTTAAAAGTAATGAATCAAAATTATTGTGGGGTTTCACATTCTATTCCTACCAGTGCAGCATATTTCTGTCTGATTATCATGAGTTTCACCTGCCTAATCTGAGCCTGGAGAAAGGAAACTATGTGGTTAGGCAAACAAGGTCCCACAGTTAGCAACACCATAAGGATGATCAGGGGTCCAGCTAAGTCTGATATTAGTGTAGTTACCAGGGGTACTCGGTTAACCATGACTCAAAGCACCCTTGTTGAATCTCCCATTCTCTCTGGCGCTCTTCAAGGTATTTTCTTAATTTACTCATGAATTATTTTGCAACTCCAATATGGTCAGCATAAAAACAACATTCTTCTCTCAGTGCAACACAGAGGCCCTCTCCCTCATCAAGAGGAGGTCTAATCCTCACCTGTTCTGTAAAACAACTTCAGAGAGAGAGGTTAAGGATTCCTGCAAAGCTGTGATGGAGGTCTCTAACGTCTTCAAGTCTTGATTTATTGCTGTTTCTAATTGGGCCATTTGTTGTTAACCACGCAACATAGAAGCTGTTCCCATACCCACTCCTGCAGCAGCTCCTATCCCCAATAGGATGGCTAGAGTAAGGGACAATGGTTCCCCTTGATATCGGGTTGTTTGTCCCCCTAGTAGACCTTCAAATGATTAGGCATTATGATAGAGTACCCTGGAGAGTATCTGCACCATTACACAATAATTTACAGGGCTGTCAAAGACCTGGGCTGAAATACAAGGAGTTCTGACTGTGTGGAGTTCAGTACCATAAAGGTTCCTTTAATTAGTTCCCAGGGGGAGGAGTCAGATGTACTCTGGACTGGGGAAGTAGGCAAAGACGGAATCCAGGAAGTATTAGATGGTAGAGGGGTTCTGGTAGATCTAGGCATGGAAGGTTTAGGAGGCTTAATCCCTGGCTTGAGGGGATTGGGTCTTATTGCTGTGGGATTTTCTTTCTTTTTAAGCCAGACGGTGAACCAGAGACCAAATTCATCACCTGGGCCATAAATATAGAATCGCATTCCCCACGTATTTCCCATAGGCCAGGTTTTTCTGAGGTAGCCCCTTCCTTTGGAAGTGAAAGTTATATTGAGGGGGTAACATAGAGTATTCTTTCCACAGCGAGTTTTTGACACCACTGGGCAAGCAGCACATTTCTTGGGATCAATCCAGGTGTCATTTCATCCTACCGGAATCATACCTTTCTGGGGAGTTTGGGTTCCACCATGCAGCTTTCGTTTGTTCACAACCCCAAGATCTACAATAAAAGTCACTGGGTCCTCCACAGGTTTGGGCCTGTTTTATGACTTTGGAAATCAGGTGGGCACACATAATAGTCAAGACTGGCTAGTTTACACCTGAGCTGGGGGAGATGACATCCACAATTCATGGGTTAAGGTGGTCTATGTTGCCCTAGTTAGGGTTTGAGTGGGATCTGTGTGGGGTCCTCTATGTCAGGGAGATCCCAGTCAGGGAAGCCTATGGCAAGCTGACAAATTTCCGGGTGGAGAGATGGCCACCAAGTCCATAAGGTGGCTGTTTGTGAAATAGATCACACTACTTGCCCATTAGGATTCATTACTTGCCCTTGTTGCTGAGCACGCTGATGGGGATTAGGGCTGCTGGTGGTCATGGGAAGAATCCATAGCCCTACCCACATGACGGACACGCAACTTGAGATGGATACCAGTCTGTAGAAGTTTCCAGCCAGAGTCTGTACAGGGCTCAGGCATGAGATGGGAGGCATTGATCCAGGAAGTGATCCCATCCACTTTCACCACTGTGGGTGTTATAAGCAGCACCTGGTATGGTCCTTTCCAGTGGAGTTCCAGGGATGACACCTGACGCCATCTCACGTAGACGAAGCCTCCCTCTTGATATCAATGTGGGGTTCCCTCGTCTCCAGTCTGATAAGCAGAGGCCAAATGTTTCCACAGGTATCGCTGGGTGCTGGGTTTGTTAAAGGGCTTTAAATCTGTCAAGCAAGGGGGTGTGAAAGGAATCATTAAGTCTCATAGTTGGGATTAGGTCCCCTACTGGAGGAAGGGCACCATTGAGAATTTCATAAGAGGTGAGGTTACACAAAGAGGCGGAGGGGGTACTTCTTTCACAAAACAGTGCATAAGGTTGGAGCATAGTCCAATTTTTTATGCCAGTATCCAAGCTTAATTTTGTTAAGTACTCTTTGATGGTTCTATTCATCCTTTCTACCTGTCCTGAGCTATAGGGTCTATAAGCACAATGTAACTTCCAATTAATCCCCAGGGTCCTGGCAAATCCCTTACTTTCCTGGGGCATGAATGCCGGTCCGTTAGCGGACCCTATTACCTTAGGCAGGCCGAACCTTGGAAAAATGTCTTCTACGATCTTTTTGACTACCATCTGAGCTGTTTCTTTCTTCATGGGGAAGGCTTCGACCCATCCTGAAAAAGTATCTACAAAGACTAGGAGATATTTAAGTTCATACCTTGCTGGCTTAATTTCAGTAAAGTTCAATTCCCAGAATTGTCCTTGTCTGGTTCCTTGTAAGCGCTTCCCTGCAGGAAGCTTGGATGGGTAAGCATTAACTACTTGGCAGACTTGACAAGCTCTAGTCACCTGCTCAGCTATTTCTTTCCTCTGTGAGTCAGTCAATAATAAGTCCTTTCTCCGGTCCTTTAAGAGTGCCTATATCTTCTCTGAGTCTAAGTGGGTGAGCTGGTGTACGTCTTTGACATAAAGGTGGGCTTTTTGAAATTGTAAACTTGGCTCTGTAGGATCCCAGAGTTCTGTATCTGTCTCCTCAGATGATAAGTTGCCTGAATGTTCCGGTGCGGCCAAGTCTCCTGATTGTTGTTCCCCCTGGTGTGGAAAAAGTTAACACAGTCACTCCATTTAGGGCTGCCAATTAAGCTTCCTCATCTGCCCTTCTTTTTCCAACCGCCAAGGGTTCGTTTCCCTTCTGGTGCCCTGGGCAGTGCACTATAGCTAGTTCCTTAGGGCCCTGCACTGCTGAGAGAAGTTGGAGGATCTCACCTTTGTTCTTTATTTCTTTCCAGGTGGAGGTTAATAACCCCCTTTGATGGTAAATAGCCCCGTGCACATTTGCAGTGGCAAATGCATAGCGGCTATCAGTGTATATGGTGGCCCTTTTGCCTGTTGCTAGTTCCAATACTTTCGTAAGGGCAATCAGTTCTGCTTTTTGGGCTGATGTCAGTTCTGGGAGACCAGAGGAACAGATGACATTAATTTTGCTAACTACTGCTTCTCCAGCCCACCGCTTACCATCTTGGAGGAAGCTGCTGCCATCCATAAACCATACAACTTCAGGGCAAGGCAGTGGCTGATCCTTCAAGTCTCGTTGTATACTGGTTTCCTCTGCCAGTATGTGTTGACACTCATGAGCAACGGGTCTTGATGATTCTTCTGGCAGCAGTGTAGCCGGGTTGAGTGGAGCAGCGGGTCCCAGCGTGATTCTGTCTTTGTCAAGCAAGAGGTTCTGGTAGTGGGTTATTCTAGAGTTTGATAGCCACATCTCTGGAGGCTGACAGATGATGCACTCCAGGGCATGGGGGACTATAATCGTTAGCTTCTGTCCCAACGTTAATTTATCAGCATCTTTTATTAGAAGGGCTGCCGCTGCTATAGCTCTTAAGCAATGGGGCGACCCACTAGCCACTGGGTCCAGTTTATTTGATAAGTATTCTACCGGCCTTTTCCAAGGTCCCAAAGTCTCAGTGAGCACAACCCGTGCTATTCCTTTCTTTTCCTCGATGTAGAGACTGAAGGGTTTTTCTATATCTGGGAGTGCTAAGGCCGGAGCAGATAGCAGCACCTTTTTTCTGACATTATCAAAAGCTTGTTGGTGCTCAGGGGTCCATTGGAAGTGGGCATCCCCCTTTATCAGCGGGTATAAAGGGGCAGCCAGAGACGCGAACCCAGGAATCCATAACCTGCAAAAGCCGGCAGTCCCAAGAAACTCCCTGAGTTGTCTCTTATTAGATGGGGGCAGTATCTGCACAAAGGTTCATTTTGTGGGCTCAGTGAGCCATCCTTTGCCACCCCTAAGAGAATAACCCAGGAAGATTACTTCTTGCTGACAAATTTGGGCCTTTTTGGCAGAAGCCCTATATCCAAGCCGAGCAAGCTTGGAAAATAATGCTTGGGTCCCAGACTCATAGTTCTCTTTGGTGTCGGCTGCCAGTAGCAGACCATCCACATATTGGAGTATGGTGACATCGGGGTGTGCAGATTTGAAGTCATTGAAGTCCTTGTGGAGGGGTTCATCAAAGAGAGTGGGAGAGTTTTTGAACCCCTGTGGGAGTCTAGTCCAGGTTAGTTGGACAGATGTCCCTTTTTCGGGGTCTATCCACTCAAAAGCAAACAGCAACTGAGTGTCCTTATGTACGGGCAAGCAAAAGTGAGCATCTTTTAAGTCTAGCACAGTGTACCATTCCTGCTCCAGATTCAGAGCGCTAAGCAAATTATATGGATTCGGTACAGTGGGGTGAATGTCCTGCACTCTGTTGTTGATCTCTCTTAGGTATTGAAGCGTCCGGTAGTCCCCAGTTCCTGGCTTTCTTACTGGTAGCAGGGGGATATTCTAGGACAAATGACAGGGCCTTAAGACCCCAAGAGCCAGGTATTTCTGAATATGGGCCCTTATCCCATCCTTAGCTTCTTTGATTAGAGGATATTGTTTAACACTGATTGGAGAGATAGAGGCTTTTAATTCTACTACTATTGGAGGTTGTTATATGGCTAGACCTAACCCAGCAGTTTCTGCCCAGGCATTAGGATAATCTTTTATCCATTTCTGGGGTAGTTTGCCTGTTTGATCAGTCCTAGGAGGCGCGAAGTGTTGATGTTCATCTTCTACGGATGTTGTCAAAGCCATGACTATGGGAGTTTTTACTGAAGGCTTTAGAAACTCCACTTGGGGACCATCAGGGTTAAAGGTTATTCTAGCCCAGAGTTTGGTAAGCAGATCCCAGCCCATCAATGGGGCTGGGCATTCTTGGATTACTTGGAAAGCGTGGTGGACTTTTCCATTTCCTAGGTCCATAGTCCTCTTAGTTGTCCCAGCCCAATATCTACTGCCATTAGTACCTTTAACAGGGGACCATTTATTTGATAGGGGGCCCAGTGGGGTCTTAAAGGTTGATTATACTGCTCCTGTATCCACTTCAAAGTTCACTGGGGTCCCCTCCACTTTAAATGTTACCCTGAGCTCGGAGAGGGGATCCGAGCCCCGACTTTCCTAGTCCTCTTCTAGAGTCAGCACGGCGGACTGGCATCTCTGCTTCTTTCGGGGGCACTCTTTGGCCTAGTGTCCTGTTTTCTTTACAGTAGGCACACTGATCTGAGGCCAGGGGCAGCCATTGGCGGGGGCCCAGGTATCCCTTTCTGACTCCCTGCTTTTTAACTTCTGGCATATTTGGTGCTCTGACCAGAACCTTAGTCAATGCTTTAGTCTGCCTTTTGCTCCTTTCATCCTCCTTTTGTTCCCTTTCCGTCTCTCTCCTCTGTTCCCTTTCCTCCTCAGTTTCTCTCTTATAATATACTTTCTCAGCATCTCTTACTAAATCTCTCAAGGTCTTATCTTGTAATACATCTAGACGTTGTAACTTTCTCTTAATATCTAGGGCAGCCTGCTCGATAAAGGCCATTGCAACAGATGCTTGTTCATCCTCTGCCTGAGGATCAAAAGGAGTATATTTCCTATATGCTTCCATAATTCTCTCCAGAAACATAGAGGGAGACTCATTAGGCCCTTGGATAATCTCTCTTACCTTGGCCAAATTAATCGGCCCTCTGGCGGCCACTCGGAGACCCGCTATTAGAGTCTGGCGATAAGTGGACAGATGCTACCTACATTTAAAGGTGTTTGGGTGCCAGTTGGATCGGTTCATTGGCCCGTAGGGACGGAGAGGAAGCATCATAGGGGCTTCCGAGTTTTCTATTATCCGTCACCGTCTGGTTCCTTTAGGTGGCCCAGCTTCCTCCAGGGGAGGAGGGGTTGCTGCTGCTGCAGAGAAGTCCCCTGGAGTGCTTGGGTCTGGCCCAATTGCCTCTAGCGGCGGAGAGGCTGAGTCAGCGGCGAGAATATCATCTGGAACGTGTTGGGGGTTGGAGAGCGAGGGTAGAGGATAAGGAGTGGGAGGAGTGTCCAGTCTTGTGACTCAGGGAGAATGGAAGGAAGAGGGGGAGGAGTGGAAGGTTTGAATGATAGGATGCTGGGCGAAGGGGTATATGGCTGTTGATCTGGGTGGCCACGTGGCCCCAGCTGAAAGACAATATCTCTGACTTTTCGGATTAGAGGGAAGTAGAAGGATCCTTCTGGGGGGCCACCTGACTCTGAGAATAGGCCATTCTGAAGCACAGAGAATCTGCCAGGTACGGCATTTTACTGAAAAAGAAAGATTCTGGGCCCTTGAGCGGACATCAGTCCAATGATCAAGTGTCAGGGACAGAGAAGTGGAAGTGCTTTGTCCCATAATGAGAGTTACTCAAACAGGGACAGTGAAGACACAAACGCAACATAGACAAAGACAAACAGTAAACGTTTAACATGAGTCCAAGACAAAGATTAGAACTGAGTAACTGCCAAAACCTGATGGGTTAGACAATAAAGACAGCCGGAAAACTCAACATGAGTTCAGAACAATGACCAAAACTGAGTAGCCGGCAAAACCTGATGGGCTGGCGAACCGAATCCTGAAGCAAAATATAAACGAGTTGAAGAAATTAGTATTCCTTGATTTCTCTAGTCCTCTGTAGTGTCCCCCAGGAACGTGGCCTGTAGCTCTGTGACACATCTGTCAGCCACCATCAGAGAGAGCTAATGCTCTTCACTGACAGCCACTTTGCCAATCCATAACCTGAAACCCAAAACCAGAAAGAGGTGCCTTACTTACCCCGAGAGGAGTCCATTGGGGTCTTTTGTCCGCCGCTGCCGGATATCTCACCTGGGGCCTCCAGATGAATAGGTGGGGCGAACGTCAGAGAAAAAGACCACCAAGAGGCTTTCTCATGCAACAGCAAAGGTTTTATTGGGGGTCCAGCATGCTGGGGCTCAGAGCTCACTTTAGAGGAGCAAAGAACAAAGAGCCCTGAGAACAACTTGAGCAGAGTTTATATACATTCCTTAGAGAGGGCAGGGACTTTACATACATGATAGCCTCCTTTAGCAATTCATCATATACCATGGGAAAATCAAATAACAACTCTAAAGCATGATTAGCACTTTCACTTGCGGGAACAATTCGGGCAGGGGGTGATTGGTCAGCCCTAAGAAGGGGTATACATTTAAACTGATTGGTTGAATACCTGAGATGTATACTTGCTGAGCTGCAGGGATTCTGGGAAAGGGTTGTTAAGTAACTAGGTAGTCAGGGAAGATTTCAACACACATCTAATGGGCAGATCCGGGAATTGTCTAAACTGCCACAGGAAAGTGCAGCTTGGAAAGTTTACAAACCTGGTTCTTTACATTTCAATTTCAATTTCAATTTCTTTTATTCTTTCAGAACCTTACAGAGAAAGGCAAGAGGCTTAATCCACATTGACTGCTCTTTTGGCCATTTTGGTTTTGGATGCACACATGGGATCTTTCTTTCGATCCATCTGGTGCTGATAATCTAAGTCACAGCCTCACACAGGGCCAAGAGGCTAATTAAGACACAACCAATTTCAAAGCAATTACTACTCTGAGGTCAGTTACAGAACTCAGTCTCTGAGGAGAATCACACCAGTGTTCAAGGCTAGGTGCACCCAGTCATCTTTTCCAACCACCACATAAATGACCACAATTAAAACCAAAACAATTCCACATGGCCCTCATCTTCTTCCATAGAGTCACTCATCATAACCTCTGGCTGGAGGATTCCTTGAATGGCGCAGCTCAAGAGAGTGTCCAAAATAAGCTTCCTTGCCCCTCATTTGCCTAAACTCAGGGTGGCCTGGACACCCTTCCTGTGAACTAGGATTGATCACATACGTCTGCCGCTAATACTGCTCTACTTCTCCAATTAGAGGCCTACTGACTGTCAGGTATAAATTCCTTATGTGATTTGGATTCATGATTAAACCCAAGCACCTCTGAAGAGCTTGGAAGAACTCATTTGACCCAAAAAATCCCTATACTCCCTTGAAGAATGTCAGGAACCTAACAGAGGAAGGCAAGAGACATCATCCACAATGACTTATGTTTTTGCCATTTTGGTTTTGGATGCACACATTGGATGTTTCTTTAGATCCATCAGGCGCTGAAAATCTAAGCCATAGCCTCTCACAGGGCCAAGAGGCTGATTCAGACACATGGCTTTCCAAAGCAATTAAGCAAAGAGCCACAGGTGATGCCCATTCATTTCCATTTGAAAACTGTTTCCTTCAGGCTTCACCAAGGGGTGGCCTGAGGCAAAGACCTTCCTGACATTCAGGGCAAAAGATCAATAGGTTAGCAAAAGGCCCAAAACAGGGTTTCTCCACTGAGGCTTTTCTGGTCACACTGATATCTGAGTTTTCTGAGATGCTCCAATTCCCTCCAGCTATCCAGAACATAGCCATGTCGCAGAGTTTGGAGGTGGTACATATTTTGGACACAAAACCATGAACCTATTCTGGAGAGTGGCCAAAATTCAGGAAGAAAACAGAAACTTAGTAAGATAGTAGGTGTTGCCCATCGATAAGGCAACCTGCAGTCCATTACTAAAATGGACAGGATGAATGCTGGGAAGCTTTCTACTAGACAGGACACATCCATTGATGCATTTTCTTTTCTAATGTCTACAACCATGGACACAGTGGGAGACACAGACACAGAAACACTTGCCTTGTCAAAGTTCTTTCTAGAAATAGTCCACTCCAAACCAAACACACCGCCTTTCCTACCTATTCTCAGAACATGAGACAAAACCACAAACTCACACACACACTCAAAAAGGCACCTCCTTCCCCCAAGTAAGTCTGTGACTATCCAGAGTGTCCTTTGACTGGTGGGCCATTTTATGTTCCCCCGAAAAGGCCTGTCTTGTCTTAGATCTGGTCTCCTTGTCAAACACTGTGAAGTTGTCAGGAGCCTGTTCTGACCACTACATGCTTTCTCAGGGAAGGCCCGTCTTCAGAACTCTCCTCGCATTTGGCCATCCTCACATCAGTAGGTACCAAAAAAGACAGACTCTGTCCTTGGTAAATCCAAACATGTGAGCCCACTGGGACTGAGACTGGGACTGGCTCTGTGTGCCTGGCTTCCTGGATCCCAAATTCAGAGAGTTCCATCACCAAGGAAGTGAGGTAGGTCACTTATTTCAAGAATTTAATGAGTTCACTGCCTTGGCAACCACTTTGTTATAACAGTTGCTTCCAAGGGTCCCATGAGATGGAGGATACCCTACTTCCTCTGACACTTTCACTAGTTAGAATGGTATATCAACCATATGGAACCAGAAACAGCTCTCCACATTGTCCTGGTTTGGTCCATATTCTCTCCATTAAAAATAGAGAGGCTGATTCAGACACAACCCTTCATCCTGACAAGGTTGTTTGCCATGGAAGATGACTTTTGCTCTCTCAGGTCCTACATAGCTGCCTAATACTTCTCCAGGGATCATTTCTGCTTGGACCATTGAGTTTCTAAGCAGGTGGAAGATCCCCTACATTCCTGTATTGTAAGACAAACTCTGTCCCTGCTCTTCTGTAAAGGTAGATTGAGGGAAGAGTGTATGGTTAGGGTTAATAACAGGTTCGATTTTGGTGAGGAGTCATTCTGTTGGATGAATAATGGTATTGGGAACCTGCGATATTTACAAGAATATATAGGTAAAATATAAGTATGGAAACAGAAATCTAGGTATGATTTGAAGCCCAGAAAGACATTGGGACCTTCATTGGGATACTTAGCTTTGAATTATGTTCTGCACAGATGTCTCAGATAAATCGATATAAAATGTTATAGGACCTTGTACCTTGGATGATTGAATGTCGAAGAGAACATCCAGGATAAAAGGGATAGTTGGTAGTATTAGGAAGACAGTTTGTACGTTTAAAAAGAAGAGTGAGTATAAGTTTTGGACCAAAAATTCTTTAGCAATAGGGTTTCGGGTAGAGAGTGAATATGAATGTCAGAACGTGTGAAGAATCAGTCACAATGATGAACTGGGGAAAATATGTAGGAAAGCAGATATCCATAGAGACATTAGGAAATCATGCAAAGTGTAAAGTGAGTGATTGGATTAGACATTTTCAATATGATTGAGTTTCAATATATAATCTTAGGAAAAAACAAATATGTAGTCCCCAAAAAGATTGACAAGTGGGAGCATTAGGCAGCCTGGACATGGATGTTTTTAGTAATCCATGTTCATTTTCCATTTAGACTTTGGTACAATCATAAGTGTGATGTTTGCATTTTCTGACCAGAATATTACTGTGATAAAATGTATATGTGGATCAGGTAACATGAGTATTTCTTCCACCATTTCTTGGAGCCATATTTTGAAGATGTATAAATTAGTATTGTGGGTAAAAATAGATGTACCCTGTGTCTATGAATATAGAGATAATGCATGAATAGAGCGTAGTGTGAATAAATAATATTACTTGTTCCAACTTTAAATAATGGATAAAATTGATATCTAAAAATATTCAGGAAATCTTATATTGATATACATACATTCATTTCAACCAGTAATACATCTAATGGTAATATTAGGGTTGTGGTTTATCCTGAAGTGTGTGTGAGTTTTGCTTCAAACTGATTATGGAAATCAAATATAATATTTTTGGAAAGAAGTCTCATGAAAAGACCAGTCAAGAAACATGGAAGAATACTTGTGTTCTGAAGCAGGAAGTGATTGACATTGAAACAAATGTCTAAAAATTTGTGAACTTGTGGATAAAATATATATCCTACGATGTGCATAAACTGCAGAAATAGTAATGTACCATTGTTGAATAAAAATGAACGTCAAATTATATGTCATGTCCCATAGGAGTCTACTTGCGTTGATATTAAACTGGGTCAGTTACTCTAGAAATATTAGCATTTGTGTGCAGCTTTCACTGAAGTCAGTTTTCAGTACTAGGAAACAAATATATATTTCAAGTTGATGAATAATTCTGAGAATAATCTTGTGAAAAATCGATTATAAATCTAAATACATCAACATGAATAAATTTAGGGAGTATATATAAGACACATATATTTCATATTTTGAAAAATCTGGAGAGTATGTATATATATATATATATATATATATATATATATATATATATATACACAAAACATACACACAGACTATAAAAAGTAGCAATACATATGCTAATCGAAATTCATCATTAAATATATATAATTCACATATGCAAAAATAATTATTTTACTGAACATGGATTTTTGTATAATGTTTTTCTATTAGGAAGCTCACACATAGGTTGAATTTTCAGTTTCAACAGCGTTTAGGAGGAGGGATCTCTTCTCACAATTTGTATCTTCCAAGTCAGACAAAACAAAAAAATTAACCTGTGATACCAGGTAGGATTCTATATGTGCATATAAATATACATGTGCTGAATAGTCTATAGAGAAAGGGAGACAGGAATTCACATATTAGTTAATTTTAAAAACACATGGAGAATTATTTTAACCAAAAATTGACTAGATTTATAACACCTACCCTTTATCATGTAAAAGGCAAGTCCAAATATACACCATGACTCCACTGAACTGCATGTATTTCTATTTTGTTTTGGTTATTTTTCCTCCATCATATTAGGATTAGTAGTCAGAGTCTAGTAGGGTATGGGTTAGTGTCATGGTTTCAGTATTTTGATTGGAAAATAAGAAAATGAATCCAATGTGTATGCAAATATGTGCCACACAAAAATATTCCCACTCTCATCCAGAACAATGAATTGCCATTACCTTCACCCCAAATAAGACACAATTAGAGGAGAAGAGTTAGAAAATCTGTGAATACATATATGGAATGGAACATAATCAGGAGTTCACAACCTTGGAGGTGGTAGAGGAGATTCCAAAAGTTAGGGTCAGGGTAAACACTCCACAAACATGGAGCTCTGCTGGCCTAAAAACTTCTTGAGAAACTGTCTCTGAGTTCGGGCACTTGAAATAAATGTTGTTGTCAGGAGCTTTAGCTTCATTTGTAGTGAGACCATCAAAGATGGGTCTGCATCTATGTGACCTGGAGAACATGGTTTCTTTTTTTTTAATGAACATAAGGGAGCAGTGCTGAATTCTCTCTTTGTAGGTAAACTGTGGCCACTCGGGTCTAAGTGTCTCCCCATGTGGACTGTGAAGCCATTTGGTCATCCTCCACTTTTTGTGGTGTTTCTTGCTGCTGCACTGGGAGTATGGTATTTACTTAACGAAATACAATGAGTTCAACTGGGACAAAATGCTAGAGTGAGTTCTGTCATGTGTGGTGGGTCAGGTTCTCCAAGAGAATGCACCAACAAGTCTTCTATCCAACATAGCTTGTCCCCTTGACCATAGCAACCTGTTTCTTAAAATTGACGTTAAACCTCTCCATATAACGAGATGCCTTTACATATAAGGGTCTGCTGGCTACACTATTTCAGTCACAAGCCATTTGGAAGCCAATGGAAGATCCACATGACCCCACCACAGATATTTTATCACACATCTGCACACCACTGCTCTAGGCCCACTACTCAGCAGGCTCCAACTTACTGGCATCTCTGTTCTACACCATTTTCATAAAACCAAGTCAATTAAGCCACTGTCTGGTACACTCATGATCAGAAACAGGACATCCAAAGATTCTCCAGTGCCACCTGGTCATAGGAATTTCAAATATATCATGGTATTTATCTGAGATTAGGAAGATAGACGGTAGGATTAAAAAGAAGGGTGAGTAAAGGATTTGGACATTAAGTTCTGCTTCTCCAATTTGACGCGTATTGTCATGCATGGGCGACTCTCATGCCTGGCCTCCGAAAATCGCAACACAATTCATAGCAATACATCTCTAAGGTCATTTCCAAAACTCCGTTTCTAAGGGGAATCACACCAGAGTTCAAGCCCAGGTGGACCCATTCATCTCTTCCAACCGCCACACAAGTGACCACAATTAAAAACAAAACACTCCCACATGGCCCTCATTTTCTTCCATGTAGACACTCATCATAATCCCTTGCTAGAGGTTTCCATGAGGGACACAGTCCAAGACAGTGTCCAAAATAAGCTCCCTTCCCCCTCATTTGCCTAAAGTCAGGGTGGCCTGGGCACCCTTCCTGTGAACCAGGAGTGATCAAATAGGACTGCCATTAATGCTGCTCTGCTTCTCGAATTTGAGGCCTACTGACTGTGGGGTTTAGATACTTTATGTGAATTGGAGTCATGAGAAAACCCAAGAATCTCTGGGCTTCCCTCTGCAGGGCTTTGAAGAACCCATTTGAGTGAGTCTAGGAGTTGGACCAAAAGTTCTTTAGCAATAAGGTTTTGGTGAGAGAGTAAATGTAAATGTCAGCACATTTGAAGGGTCATTCCCAATGATGAACTGGAGAAAAGGTATTTGAAAGCAGATATCAATGGAGACATTAGGAAATCAGGCAAAGTACAAAGTGAGTGGTAGGATAAGACATTATTAACAGGGTTGAGTTTGAATATATAATCTTAGGAAGAAACAGATATGTAGTCACCAATAGGAATAATATTTGAGAGCATTAGGGAACCAGGACGTGGATGTTGTTAGTAATACATGCTCACATTCAATTTAGGCTTTGGAACAGTCATAAGTGTGACCCTTGCATTTTGTGTCAGGAATATTACTGTGATGAAATGTATATGTATATCAGGTGACTAGAGTATTTTTTCCACCATTTCTGAAAGCAATATTTTAAAGACTTATAAATTAGTATTGGGGATACAAATACATAGACCCTGGGTCTATGAATATAGAGATGATGCCTTAATAGACAATACTGTGAATAAATAATATAACAGGTTCCACTTTTAATATTGGATTGAATTGATATCTGAAAATACATAAGAAATTTTATGTTGATATACAATCATTCATTCCAAACAGTTATACATCTAATGGTAATAATAGAGTTATGGTTTATCATGATGGGTGTGTGAGTTTGCCCCAAAAGTGATTATGGAAATCGAAAACAATGTGTTCAGAAAGAAGTCTCATGAAAAAACCAGTCAAGAAAGCTGGAGGAATACATGTGTTCTGAAGCAGGAAGTGATTGAAAGTGAAACAAATGCCTATAAATTTGCTAAATTGTGGAAGAAATATATATCGTATGATGTGCATAAAATGAAGAAAACTAATATACCAGTGTTGAATAAAAATGAACGTCAAAATAGACATCATGGAACATAGGAATCTACTTGCACCGATGTTAAACTGGGTAAGTTACTGTAGAAATATTAGCATTTGTATATACCATTCACTGAATTTAGTTTTCAGTACTAGGAAACAGATATGTAGTTCAGGTGGATGAATTTTTCTGAGAATAATCTTGTGAAAAGTTGATTAGAAATCCAAATATATGAACATTAATGAATTTAGGAGTGTATAATAAGACACATATATTTTACATTTTGAAAAATCTGGAGAATATATATATATATATATATACACACACACACACACAAAACCCACACAGAGCAATTAAAAAGTAGCAATATATATGCCAATCAAAATTCATCGTGAAATTTATATGATCCACATATCCAAAAATATTTATTTTACTGAACATGGATTTATATATAATGTTGTTCACCTTGGAAGCTCCCCCATAGGTTGAATTTTCTGTTCCACAATTTGTATCTGTCAAGTTGGCCACCTCACAAGTATGTACGTGTGATACCAGGTAGGATTCAATATGTGCATATACAAATACATGTGCTTAATAGGCTACAGAGAAAGGGAGACAGGAATTCACATATTTGTTAACTTTAAAACCACACGGAGAACTACTTCAATTAAAAATTGACTAGATTTATAACTCCAAACCTATGTATTGCAAAAGGCAAGCCCAACTATACACCACCCCTCCTCTGAACTGCTTGTATTTCTATTCTGTTTGAGTTATTTTTCTCCATCACATTAGGATTAGTAGTCAGAGTCTAGCAAGCTATGGGTTAGTGTCAGGGAATCAGTATTTCGAATGGAAAATTGGAAAATGAACACAATGTGTATGCAAATATGTGCTACACAAAAATCTTCTTATTCTCTTCCAGAAAAATTTATTGTAATTAACTCCGCCCCAAGTAATACAGAATTAGAGAAGAAGAGTTAGAAAATCTGTGAATACATATCTGGAATGGAATATGCTCAGGAGTTCACAACCTTGGAGGTGTTAGAGGAGTTTCCCAAAGTAAGGGACACAGTAAACATTTCTCAAATGTGGAGCTCTGGTGCCCTAAAGACTTCTTGGGAAACTGCCTATGTGGTTGGGCACTTGAAATATATATTGTTTTCAGGAGCTTTTGATTTCTTTCTAGTGAGACCATCAAAGCTGGGTCTGCATCTATGTGACCTGGAGGACATGGATTCTTATTTTCCAATGTACATGAGGTAGCAGTGCGGAATTCTCTCTTTGTAGGTAAACTGTGGCCATTGTGGGCTAAGTGTCTCCCTGGGGGACTGTGAAGCCATTTGGTCATCCTCCAATTTTCATGGTGTTTCTTGCTGCTGCACTGGGACTTTGGTATTTGCTTCACGATATACAAGGAGTTCAAATGGGACACAGTGGTGGAGGAAGTTCTGTCTTGTGCGGTGGGTCAGGGTTCTCAGGAGAATGCACCAAGCAGGCTTCTATCCCTCATAGCTTGCCCCCTTGTCCATAGAAACCTGGTTCTGAACATTGCCCTGAAACCTCTCCATATAACAATATGCCATTTCATTGAACATTCTGCTGGCTGCACCATGTCAGTCACAAGCAATTTGGAAGCTAATGGCAGATTGACATGGCCTCACAAAGATGTTTTATCATACACCTTCCCACCTCTGCTCTAGGCCCACCACTCAGTAGGCTCCAACTTACTGGTATCTCTGTTCTACACCATTTTTATGAATCCCAGTCAATCAAGGCACTGCCTGATAGATTCATGAATGATGTAGGACATCCAAATGTTCCCAGTGCGACCAGGTCATGGGAAATTCAAAAATTTCATGGTATTTATCTAGGCATTTTTCAAGGATGAAGTTGGAGGCACTGTGGGTTTTAATTCATTCGGGAACCATTAAATGGTGAGGATGCTCATTTCAATGAACGCTATCGAGAACTCTCACAGGCAAGACTTTCCAAAGAGTGGCCAAAAGGTCACATGAAGCCAGGCTCATTGAGGTCTACAATGTGAGGTCCATGTTTGTTTTGATTCTCAACTATGGCTGACATGCCTTTAAGAATAAAATCATGTGATATCCTGGCTGAGATTCCCAGTGCTCTGTGGAAAGGTACCCTGGGCCTATATCTCAGTTTCCATGGGCGACTCTCATGCGTGTCCTCCTAAAATCCCAACACAAGTCATGGCAATACTTCTCTGAGGTCAGTTTCAGAACTCACTCTCTAAGGGGAATCACGCCACTGTTCAAGCCCAGGTGGACCCAGTCACCTCTTCCAACCGCCACACAAATGAAAACAATTGAAACCAAAAAAAATCCCACATGGCCCTCATTTTATTTCATATAGACACTGAACATAACCTCTTGCTAGAGGTTTCCATGAGGAGCACAGTACAAGACAGTATCCAAAATAAGCTCCCTTGCCCCTCGTTTGCCTAAAGTTTGAGTGGCCTGGACACCCTTCCTGTGAAACAGGAGTGATCCAATAGGCCTGCATTTAATACTGCTCCACTTCTCCAATTTGAGGCCTACTGACTGTGGGATTTAGATTATTTATGTGTATTGGAGTCATGATAAAACCCAAGCACCAATGGGCTAGCCTCTGCAGGGCTTTAAAGAACTCATTAGACCCAAAGGATCCTTATTCTCACTTGATGGAGGTCAGGAAACTTACAGAGAAAGACAAGAGAATTCACCCACAATGACTGCTCTTTTGGCCATTTTGGTGTTGGATGCATACATGGGATCTTTCTTTACATCCATCAGGTGCTGACAATCTAAGCCACAGCCTCACACTGGGCCAAGAGCCTGATTCAGACACATCCCTTTCCAAAGCAATTAAGCAAAGAGACACAGGTGATGCCCATTCATTTCCATTTGAAAACGGTTTTCTTCAGGCTTCACAAACGGGTTGGCCTGAGGCAAAGTCCTTCCTGACTCAGGGGAAAAGAACAATTGTTAAGCAAAAGGCCCAACCACGGTTTCTCCACTGAGATGTTAGTAGTCACACTGATATCTGAGTTTTCTGAGATGCTCGCCATTCCCTTCAGCTATCCAGTATATGGCCATGTGACAGAGCTTGGTGGTGGTACATATCTTGGACACAAAACCATGAGCCTATTCTGGAGAGTGGCCAGAATTCAGGAAGAAAACTGGAACTTAGGAAGATAGCAGGTGTTACCCATTGATTATGCAAGCCCTGGTCCATTCATTAATTGGGCAGGATGAATGCTCGGAAGCTTTCTAATAGACAGGACACATCCATTGATGCATTCTTTTTTTCTAATGTCTACAACCACGGACACAGTGAGATACACAGACATAGAAACACACGCCCTGTGAAACGACTTAGTAGAAACATTTCACTCCAAACCTCAAAACCGTCTTTCCTACCTATTCTCAGAACATGAGACAAAACCACAAACCCACACCAACACCCAAAAAGGCACCTGCTTCCCTCAAGTAGGTCTGTGACTATCCAGAGTGTCCTCTGACTTCTGGACCATACTATGTTCTCCCAAAATGGCCTGTCCTTTATCAGATCTGGTCTCCTTGGTCAACTCTGTGAAGTTGTCAGGAGCTAGTGGTGAGCCACTACCTGCTTTCTCAGGAATGGCCCCTCTTCAGAGCTTTTCTGGTATTTGGCCATTCTCACATCAGTAGGTACCAAGAAAGATTGACTCTGTCCTTGGTAAATCCAAACAAGTGAGCCCACAGGGACTGTGACTGAGACTGGCTTGGATGCCTGGCTTCCTGGATCCCATGTTCAGAGAGTTCCATCACCACGGAAGTGAGGTGAGGTCACTTCCTTCAGGAACTGAATGAGTTCACTGGCTTGGCAACCACTTTGTCCTAACAGTTGCTTCCAAGGGTCACATGAGATGGTGGCTGCCCCAACTTCCTGTGACACTTTCACAAGTTAGATTGGTATATCAACCATAGGAACCTGGGAACAGCTCTCCACAGAGGCCTGGTTTGTTCCATCTTCTCTACATTAGGACGAGAGAGGCTGATTTGGACACAACCCTTCATCCTGGCCAGGTTGTTTGTCATGTAAGATGACTTTTACTCTCCCAGGTCCTTCATAGCTGCCTACATCTTCTCCAGAGGACATTTCTGCATGGACCTTTGAGGTTCTCAGCAGGTGGAAGATCCACTACATTCCTGTATTGTAAGACTAACTCTGTCCCTCCTCTCTGTAATGTTAGATTGAGGGGAAAGTGTACGGTTAGTGTTAATAACATTTTCGATTTGGTTAGGAATCATTCTGCTGGATGAATAATGGTATTGGGAACCTGTGATATGTATGAGAATATATAGGTGAAATACATGTATGAAAACAGAAATCTAGGTAAGTTTTGAAGCCCAGAAGAGAATTGGGCCCTTGATTGGGATACTTAGCTTTGAATTAGGTTCTGCACAGATGTGTCAGATTAATCAATATTCAATGGCCTAGGACCTTGTACCTTGGATGATTGAATGTAGAAGAGAACATCCAGTCAAAAAGGGATAGTCGGTAGTTAAAGGTTAATAAAATAGGTACTTGTCACTTCCTGTTTCTCTGTATGCTTAACAAAACACTTTTGAAATCTTGAGAACTCTTTGCTAATCTTGTTCCCAGAATGTGCTCTCCCCATCTGCCAAACTGCAGAATGTACTCCCTCACCCGTGTGCACGCACACTGCCCACTCACCCGGACCCATCAATAAACTTTCCTCCCTGCCCTCTCCAAGAAAATTATATAAACTCTGCTTAAGGTGTTCTCAGGGCTCTCATCTCTTTTCAATTGAGCTCTGAGCCCCAGCATGCTGGACCCCCAATAAACCCTTTGCTGTTGCATGTGACAATCTCTTTGTGGTCTCTTCCTCCAAGGCTTGCCCGACCTTTTCATATGGAGGTTCCACTGAAATCCAGCAGCGGCGAATGTGAGACCCCATGTGTCGTGGCTTTCACTATTTGTGTATCTTTCATTATGGGACAGAGCACTTCAATGCCTCTGTCCCTGACCATTGATCACTGGCCCAAAGTCCACATAAGGGCTCAGAATCTTTTTTATTTAGTAAAACACTGGACCTGGAAGACGCTCTGTGCCTCAGAATGACCCACCTTTCGAGTCGGATAGCCTCTAGAAGGATCTTTCTACTTCCCACTAATTTAAAAAGTTAGAGATATTGTCTTTTAGCCAGGGCCACATAGCCATCTGGATCATTCCGCCATATATCTTAACTTTGCAGGACCTCTGCAAATCTCCTCCTCCATGGGTGAAGCCTTTCCTTACCGCTGCCCCTGCTCCTACTCCTTCCCCCATGATCTCTCAAACCCTCTGCTCTTCTTCCTTCTCCACCCTCTGTTCTCCCTGAGTCACAAGATTTGACTCTACTGGATTCTGCTCCCCCTCCTTATCCCCTGCCCTCTTCCCCCAATCCCCAACACCCTCTAAGTGATTCCCCTGCTGCTGACTCAGCCTCTCTGCAATTGGAGGAGCACAGCACCCTCCAGATAGCTCCCCAGTGGCACACACAGCCCTTCCTTCCCTTGAGGAAGCTGGCCCGGCTATAGGAACTCGCCAGCAGTGAATAGTTGAAAACACTGGAACTCCCATGATGCTCCCCCTCCATCCCTATGGGCCAAAGATTGACGACGGCCATGGGGGAAAAAATGCAAGCCTACCAGTTTTGGCCATTATCCTCTTCAGACGTACATAATTGGAAATATAACAATCCCCCTTTTTCTGAGCACCCCACCTGGCACACAGGTCTGGTTGAGTCATTGATGTTTTCACACTAGCCTACTTGAGATGACTGCCAACAACTCATAGGGACTGTCTTCATGACAGGGGATCAAAATAGAATACTCCTGGAAGCTGGAAAAAAATATCCTCTGACCAGATGCGTGACTGACACAACTTCCCAAGATAATCAAAGCCAGCTTTCCTTTGAACCAACCCAACTGTGGCCCCCAAATCTTTGAAGGTAGGGAGCATCTGTTCACTTATCACCGGGCTCTAATAGTGGGTTTCCGTGCGGCCGCTAGGCGACCAACTAATTAGGCCAAGGTAAGAGAGATTATTCAAGGGCCTGAAGAACCTCTCTCTATGTTTCTAGAGAGAATTATGGAGGCATATAGAAGATACACTCCTTTCAATCCTCAGGCAGAGGATCAAAAGTCATCTGTCACAATGGCCTTTATTGGGCAAGCTGCCCCGGATATTAAAAGAAAGTTAAAATGCTTAGATGGATTACAAGATATGACTTTGAGAGATTTAGTCAGAGAAGCTGAGAAGGTATACTTTAAGAGAGAAACTGAGGAAGAGAAGGGAACAAAGGGAGGATAAAAGAAACAAAAGACAGACTAAGGCGCTGACTAAGGTCCTGGTCACAACAACAAATAGGCCAGAAATTAAGAAACAGGGAGACAGGAAGGGATACCTGGGCCCACGCCAGAGGCCACTCCTTGCCTCAGATCACTGTGCCTACTGTAAAAAAAAGGACACTGGGCCAAAGAGTTTCCTAGAAAGAGACAGCCACTCCTGCCAGCCATTCTGACTCTTGAGGATGACTCCAAAAGTCGGGGCTAACATCCCCTCCCGGAGCTCAGGGTAACTTTTGAAGTGTAGGGGACCCCAGTAAACTTTGAAGTGGATACAGGGGCAATATACTCAGCCCTCAAGGCCCCATTGGGCCATCTATCAAATAAAAGGTCTCTAGTTCAAGGGGCAAATGGCAGTAAGTATCGGGCTTGGACAACTAAGAGGACCATAGACCTGGGAAAAGGAAAATCCATCAATCCTTCCTAGTAATCACAGAATGCCTGGCCCCATTGATGGGCAGAGATCTGCTCACCAAGCTCTGGGCCAAAATAACTTTTAACCCTGAAGGCAACCAAGTGGGATTTCTAAATCCTTCAGTAAAAACTCCTATAGTCATGGCTCTAACTATGTCAGTAGAAAATGTACATCAACTCACTCAACTTTGTTCAAAGAAACTGCAGGCATTCCTGAAGGATCAAGAACAGAGTTTTCCACTGACCAAATCACAGCAAAAGGACTGAATGGGTAACAAAAGCCTGTCGGGTCCATCAATTGGTTTATGCTTACCCTTCCAAGCTTCCTGGAGGAAAGCACCTAGGAGGAAAAAGACCAGGACAATTCTGGGAAGTGAACTTTACTGAAATTAAGCATGCAAGGTATGGACTTAAATATCTCCTAGTCTTTGTAGATACATTTTCAGGATGAATTAAAGCCTTCCCCACCAAAAAAAAAGAAAGAAAGAAAGAAAGAAAGAAAGAAAGAAAGAAAGAAAGAAAGAAAGAAAGAAAGAAAGAAAGAAAGAAAAAGAAAGAAAGAAAGAAACAGCACAAATGGTGGTCAAGAAGATCCTGGAAGATTTTTTTCCAAGATACGACCTGCCTAAGGTAACAGAGTCTGATAATGGACCTGCATTCATGACCCAGGTACATTAGGGGTTAGCCAGTACCCTGGGGATTACATTGTGCTTATAGACCACAGAGTGCAGGACAGGTAGAATGAATGAATAGAACCATTAAAGAGACCTTAATGAAATTAAGCTTAGAGACCGACATAAAAGATTGGACAATGCTTCTGCCTTATGCAATGTTTCATGCAAGAAATTCTCTCTCTGTTTCTTTGTGTAACCTCACCCACTATGAAATTCCCTATGGGGCCCCTATTCCAGTAAGGGACCTAACCCCAACTCTAAGACCTAACGATCCCTTCCACACCACCATGCTTGACAGACTTACAGCTGTTGAAAGAACTCAGCGATACCTGTGAAAACAGCTGGCCACTGCCTACCAACCTGGAGATGAGGGGACTCCACATCAATATCAAGTAGGAGACTTTGTCTATGTAAGACAACATCAGGTGTCATCCCTGGAACCCCACTGGAAAGGACCATACCAGGTTCTACTTATAACACCTACAGTGGTAAAGGTAGACAGAATCACTTCCTGGATCCTGGCCTCTCATCTCAAGCCTGCACCCTGTCCAGACTCTGCCTGGAAACTGGAAGAGACTGGTAACCCTTTCAAATTGTGTATTCGCCAGGTGGATGAAGCTATAGAGTCTCTCCTTGACCACCAGTAGTTCTAACCCTCATCAGCCCTTTCAGCAGCGATGGCTGATCACAAATCCTACTGGAGAAGAAGTATAATCTATCTCACATATAGCCCACTTTGGGACCTGGTGGCCATTTCTCCACCCAGACATTTGTTAGCTGGCTATAGGTCTTTCCTATTAGGATATCCCTGATGAAGAGGATACCACTAAAATTCCATTAAATACCTTTTGTACCATAAATAATGGAAACAAACATTATGGATGTCGGGACAGGTAAGCCAGGTGCAGGTTGGCTAGCCTAGATTACTATGTTTGCCCGGCAGACAATCAAAGCCACAAACAGCAACAGCTGTGTGGAGGAAAAGCCAATTTCTTCTGTAAGTCATGGGGATGTGAGCATACAGGGGCTTCCTGATGGAACCCGAACTCCTCATCAAATTCTGTACACAGCATTGGCCATATGACCAATTAGATAACCAAAACCCATGGCCCCCAGAGGGGTCTCTAGATCCTCAAATACTGTGTGACCTTTTTAACTTCTGCAAGTGCTCAAAAGGGTAAAAGGAGATTCCCCTATGTGGAGGCCTTTTCCCTCCTTCGCTCACATCCTGAACTATGCTTCTCCAATAGATCCTCACCCTCAGCCTTCATCTCCAGACTATCTGCTGTCACTCCAAACTCAGCAACCTGATTTCTTCCCTTCAATTACTAGATCAAAAACCCAAACCAACACCGGTTCTCAGACCATTGCCCCCTGGCTGAGAAGCAGGTACTGAGGTACCCCTCCACCGACTCACTCCTCTCTTCTCTTGTCACTGCCCGCACTGGGTCCCACCAGGTCCTCTTTCCAGCTAACCCATAGCTCAAACAAGCTGAGGAGAGCCCTCAGACCCTTATCCAAATGTAATGAAAATGGCCTTTAAAGTTGCTCTTTCATCACTGAAAACAGGTTACTAAAAATTTAAAGTCCCTCACAGGCTTTGTGGATACTCACTCCCTTCTTCCCCTCTGCTCTACCTGTTCTACTGCTCAAGTTTTGTTGCTAGGAATATCCCAAACCCCTTTCCCATTATTCTTTTACATCTCTCCTTTCTCATTCTCAGATCCATGAAGCTGCTCTAAGCCCCGACTTCTCTGTCTCCCCCCTCTGTACCAGGCCCACAGAAAAGTTTTCACTGACCTTCTCCAGGAGTCTTCACCATGGCTGACTTTAGGACTTTCAGCAAAAAAGTCCGTATAAACGATTTCAGTGTAGATAACCTTCCTCATTTAATGTTGCCCTGTTCCACTTGGCCACTGGCTAAAAATAATCAGCACTCCTAAGCTAGACACCCCCTTACTAGTTTTTCACAAAATATGTGAACAATTCCTCTGGCCTTGAACTGGGGCTTCACGGAGATGGCAACATTTCTAAGATAAAGAAGTTACCATCTGGGCTCCATGGTAACAGCTGGCAGGGGGAAAAAAAAAAGGGAAGTAAAAGCTCTCCCCCACCCAGTTGTCCTTGAAAAGTTAACTTGCCCAGAACAGAGGAAAAAAAAAAACAGAAACAAAAACAGCTTTTTGTGAACTTCTGCAGAGTGTGATCTTCCTAGCCACTTCTCTTACATGTTGGGTACAAAATTCTGAAACTACCTAAACTTGGAATTCAGAAGATTAATTGATTACAACCGAAGCAATGCCCTCTGAATCTGGGTGCAACCAAATAGGACTGTTTCACAGTCTTTGGTGCTATCTTAGGTGCCTTGCCTTGTCCGTCCCTACAACAGTATAATTCTATATACTAAAACATTGTTGATGTTTTCATGAAATGAAAAACGGATGTGATTAATTGTGTAATGGTGCATATGTTACCCAGAATGTTCTATCATGACGCAGGTTCATTTGAAGATCGAATAGGTGGGACATACAACCCGGTTTCACTGGGAACATATGTCCCTCACTTTAGCCATCCTATAAAGAATAGGAGTTGCCACAAGGGTGGGCACAGGAACCACTGCCCTGGTCCATGGGACACAACAAATGACCCAGTTAGAAGCAGAAATAGACCAAAATTTAAATATATTAGAAACCTCCATAACAGCTTTGCAGGAATCTTTAACCTCTCTCTCTGAAGTTCTTTTACAGAACAGTTGAGGGTTGGACCTCCTCTTCATGAGTGAAAGGGACCTTTGTGCTGCATTGAGGGAGGAATGTTGTGTGAAGTTGTCAGAAGCCAGTGGTGAGCTACTACCTGCTTTATCAGGAAAGGCCCCTCTTCTTAGCTTTCCTGTCTTTTGGCCATCCTCACATCAGTAGGTACCAAGAAAGACAGATTCTGTCCTTGGTAAATCCAAAAAAAGTGAGACCACTGGGACTGGGACTGGGACTGGTTGTGCTTGCCTGGCTTTCTGAATCCCACGTTTAGAGAGTTCCATCACCCAGGACGTTATGTGAGGTAACCTCAATCAGGAAGTGAATGAAGTCACTGCCTTGGCAACCACTTTGTCCTAAGAGTTGCTTCCAAGGGTCCCATGAGATGGAGGGTGCCCCTACTTCCTGTGACATTTTCACACGTTGGAATGGTATATCAACCATAGGCACCCGAGAACAGCTCTCCACACAGGCCTGGTTTGGTCAATCTTCTCTACATTAAGATGAAAGAGGCTGATAAAGACACATCCCTTCATTCTGACCAGGTTGTTTACCATGGAAGTTGAGTTTTCCTCCCTCAGGTCCTTCATAGCTGCCTACAACTTCTCCAGGGTATCATTTCTGCATGGTCCTTTGAGGATCTCAGCAGGTTGAAGATCCCCTACATTCCTGTAGTGTAAGACCAACTTTTTCCCTGCTATTCTGTAAAGTTACATTGAGGGAACAGTGTATGGTTAGGGTAATAACAGGTTTTATTTGGGATAGGAATCATTCTGCTGGATGAATAATGGTATTGGGAACCTGTGATATTTACAAGAATATATAGGTGAAATATAAGTATAAAAACAGAAATCTAGGTAAGATTTGAAGCCCAGAAGAGCATTGGGCCCTTGATTGGGATACTTAGCTTTTAAATATCTTCTAAACAGATGTCTCAGATAAATCGATATACAATGGCATAGGACCTTGAAAATTGGATGATTGAATGTAGAAGAAAACATCCACTCATATAGGCATAGTTGGTAGGATTAGGAAGACAGTCAGTAGGTTTAGGAAGAAAAGTGAGTATAGGATTTGGACAAAAAGTTCTTTAGCAATAGGGTTTGCGGTAGAGAGTGAATGTAAATGTCACCACATGTGAAGAGTCAGACACAATGATGAACTGGGGAAAATATATGGGGAAGCAGATATCAATGGAGATATTAAGAAATCAGGCAAAGTATAAATTGAGTGATAGGATTAGACATTTTCAACAGGGTAGAGGTTGAGTATAAAATCTTAGAAAGAATCAAATATTTAGTCACCAATAGGATTGACATTTGAGAGAATTAGGCAATCTGGACATGGATATTGTTAGTAATCCATGCACACTTTCCATTTAGGCTTTGGCACAGTCATAAGTGTGAACTTTGCATTTTGTTTCCAGAATATTACTGTGATAAAGTGCATATGTAGATCAGGTGACATCAGTATTTCTTCCACCATTTCTGTGGGCAATATTTTGAAGGTGTATAAATTAGTATACGGTGTACAAATAGGTGTTCCCTGTGTCTAGGAATATAGATAAAATGAATGAATAGACCATACTGTGAATAAATAATATTACTGGTTCCAACTTTAAATATTGGATTGAATTGATATTTACAAATTTACAGGAAATTTTATTGAGATACATACATTCATTACAACCATTTATACATCTAATGGTAATATTAGGTTTATGGTTTATCATGAAGAGTGTGTGAGTTTTGCTTTAAAAGTGATTATTGAAATCTAAAATAAAATGAAGTATCATGAAAAGACCAGTCAAAAAACATAGAGGAATACTTGTGTACTGAAGCAAGAAGTGATTAAAAGTGAAACAAAAGCCTATCAATTTGCAAAATTGTGAATGAAATATATATCCTATGATGTGCATAAACTGAAGAAATAGTCATGTAACAGTGTTGAATAAAAATGAAGGTCAAAATACACATCATGTCCCATAGGAATCTACTTGCATTGATGTTAAAGTGGGTCAGTTACTGTAGAAAAATTAGGACTTCTATGCACCATTCACTGAATTTTGATTTCAGTACTAGGATACAATATGTATTTAAGGTGGATGAATATTTCTGAAAATAACTTTGTGAACATTTGGTTATAAATCCACATTCATGAACGTGAATGCATTTAGGGATTGTATAATAAGACACATATATTTTACATTCTGAAAAATCTGGAGAGTGTGTGTGTATATATATATATATATATATATATATATATATATATATATATAAAGAGAGAGAGAGAGAGAGAGAGAGAGAGAGAGAGGCATTAAAAGGTAGCAATATATATGCCGATCGAAATTCATCATGAAATATATAACATCCACAGATCCAAAACTATTCATTTTACTGAACATGGATTTATGTATTATATTGTTCAACTAGGAAGCTCACCCATAGTTTTAATTTTCAATTCCAACAACGTTTAGGAGGAGTGACCTCTTCTAAAAATTTGTATCTGCCAAGTCAGCCATCTAACAAAAATGTACATGTGATACCAGGTAGGATTCTATATGTACATTCAAAAATACATGTGCTGAATAGCCTACAGATAAAGGGAGATAGGAATTCACATATTTGTTAACTATAAAACACATGGAGAACTATTTCAATTTAAAATTGACTAGATTTATAACACCTACCCTTTATCATGCAAAAGGTAAATCCAACTATACACCATGCCTCTCTAAACTGCTTGTATTTCTATTCTGTTTGGGTTCTTTTTCTCCATCACTTTAGGATTGCTGCAATCTGGCTGGGCACAATTCAGGAGCCACTTGTCAAAAGAAACTAAAATTACTTTTAGAACCACACATGACTAAAATTTAGCTCCTCGGGAAAAACCCTCAGAGCCCAACTGCCACTACTGGCTTCCCACAAGCTCTCAACCTCCACACTCCTTCTCTTGAGGTCGATTGGCTGGGTCGTGTGGGCAGAGCCCAAAAAGTCCCACAATGAGCAGCTCCGTTGTCTGAAAGGGTGGGGAAACAGCCCAATGGCATTACCACAGAGGAGCCAATCAGCTAGATATTGCTGGGGCTGCTGTGAGCCAATCATCAGCTTGCAGTCTGAAAGGGTGGGGAAACTGCTCAATGAGCATCTCCAATGAGCATCACCGCAGAGGAGCCAATTAGCTTGATGTTGCTGGGGCCGCTGTTAGCCAATCATCAGCCGGCAGTCTGAAAGTTTGTTTGGCCCCTTGGGCTGTGCCTCTCAACACCTCCCCCTCTCTGTTTAAACAACAAGCATGTGGCTTAGGGACCATGCCTGCCTTAGGTTGTCCAATAGTACATATGGTGCTTACCCATTATCGAATGAGCTGACCTCAAGGTATCAGCCTCCAGTCTTAGATTGGTACCATTGCAATTGGATCTTACCCGTCACTAGCTACAGGTCCAGTATACAGTCACACCTGTGGAGAGGTCTTTGTACCAGCGGGGGGTGAGGTTCTTTGTCTCACCTCTGTTGGCCCCCAAATTTTAGCTGAACGACCATGACAGCAGAAGGGAGGAAGATACACCAAGCCAATTGACGGCTCCTTTTGGAAAAATTGTACCACCGATGACATCATCAGCAAAAATACCCCAACACTACCACAAGTCAATTCACCAACATATTGTTCACAATGCATGCAGGTGAGTTCACAATGCATACAGGTGATACATAGTCGAGGCAAGTTCTGCAAGCAGTTCAGTGATGGCTATTGCAGAAGCTGTAGATTGGTTTTATCTTTGTCTTTACAGGCACTGGGATGAAGATAGGAATTTTGGCAATAATGGCCAAAGAAAAATTATGTAACATTCCAGAAGGTACTAAAAGAAAACAATTTTCTTAACAATTTACATTGTCTTGAAGAGAATTATTAAATATAATGAAAAGAAAAGGTGAAAGTAAACAAACAGATCTGTTAACCTCCTTTTTTGTACACATTTTAAAACAATCCTCAACAGGTGTTTACCCAATTTAAATTAAAACATTTACATCAAGTGTATAAAAATATATTTGGATCCATTTTTTCATGAGCGCTCATCATATATGATATATGGACATACGTACATTCAAACATATAACAAAAAACACAAGTGTGCACACGTAATATAATACATACAACACATAACATAAGAGTAAAGGCCTTATAACATTTTACAGGTGAAATCTCCATTGCAATGTCTAAAAACTCTATAGTCCAAAAATAGAACTGATCAGCAAAACATTAACCTAGGTTTGTATGAGCTCAAAAAACAAAATAGAACTTCATGACATGGGAAAGGGTAATAATAAAATAGATATTGAAAAAAGCATCCTGGATTTGTCACAGATGTAAGAATAGCCAAACTGGAGTTCTGGATATCAGCTGTTATGGATTTGAGCCAAATCATATTCTTTTAATCTGTAGAAATCGCTTTAGTTAGTCTCTCTGGAATCCAAATCGGCTGCTGTTCTCCCTTTGGAAACACACAAACAGACCTCCAACTCCAGACAATTACTGGGTCAGGACATTTCCATTGTCCTGTTAGAATATCCTTCCAAAGTACCTTGGGCTTATGTACATTTTTTGGACACATATGCCTTTCCACAGGAATAAGCCCTGATGAATCCAAATTTCCAAAGTTTAGAGTAAAAAGGGTTATTTTAAGTTTATCTTTGGGGAATATATACCCCTTCCCAATTCCTTTTTTTTTTTTTTTGTTTAATTAGTACGTTTTAATAGTTTGATGAGCTCATTTAACTATGCCTTGTCCCTGCGGATTGTATGGGATTCCTGTTATATGAGTAATGCAAAATGATGAGCAAAATTCTTTAAAAGAGGTAAAAGTATAACCAGGGGCAACATCTGTTTTTAACTGTTTTGGAATGCCCACAGTGGCAAAATTTTGTAAGCAATGAGCTATAACATCTTTAGTTTTTTTTCTCCGGCATGAAGGGAGTCCATCAAAAATTCAGAAGAAGTATCAACTGTAACATGCAAATATTTTAATTTTCCAAATTCTGGCAAGTTTGTGACGTCCATCTGCCAAATATGGTTAGGTATCAATCCTCTAGGATTGACTCCAAGATTAACTTGTGGTAAAATGGTCACACAATTTTGACATTGTTTTATTATTTGTCTAGCTTGTTCCTTAGTTATTTTAAAGCGCTTATGTATAGTATTAGCATTGACATGGAATTTTTTATGAAAATTTGTAGCTTCTTCTACTGTAGAGAAAATATGTATGTCATGCGTAGTTTTATCTGCTAAATCATTACCCAAACTAAGGGCTCCAGGCAATCCTGTATATGTCCTGATATGCCCTATAAAGGACGGATCTTTTCTGTCCCAGATTAGACTTTGTATAGTGGAAAGAAAAGAGAAAACAGGAGAGGAAGGGGAAATTTGTTTCTTCCTAAGATTATATATTCAAACTCAACCCTGTTGAAAATGCATAATCATATCACTCACTTTATACTTTGCCTGATTTCATAATGTCTCTAAAGATATGTGGTTTCCTGCATATTTTCACCAGTTCACCATTGTGACTGACCCTTCACATGAACTTATGTTCACTTTCACTCTCTAACCACAACCCTAATGCTCCAGAACTTTTGTTCCAAATCCTATACTCACTCTTCTTCCTAAACCAACTCTGTACCTAATTCTACCTACTATCCGTTTTTGACTGGATGTTCTCTTCAACATTCAATCATCCAAGCTACAAGGTCCGATGCCATTGTATATCTATTTATCTGAGACATCTGTACACAATGTAAATCAAAGTTAAGTATCCCAATCAAGGGCCCAATGCCCTTCTGAGCTTCAAAATTACCTAGATTTCGGTTTTAATTCATATATTTAACCTCTATATTTTTATAAATATCTCAGGTTCCCAATACCATTATTCATCCCGCAGGATTATTCCTAACTCAAATCAAACATTTTATTAGCCCTAAGAATACACTGTTCTATCAACCTAAATTTAAAGAAAAGCAGGGACAGAGTTGGTCTTACAATACAGGAATGTAGGGGATCTTCCACCTGCTGAGAACCTCCAAAGTCCATGCAGAAATGAATCCTGGAGAAGATATAGTCAGCTATGAAGGATCTGCGAGAGCAAAAGTCATCTTCCATGGCAATCACCCTGGTCAGGATGAAGGGATGTGTCTGAATCAGCCTCTCTCTTCTTAATGTAGAGGAGATTGACCAAACCAGGCCTGTGTGGATAGCTATTCCCGGGTTCCTAAGGTTGACATACCATTCTAACTTGTGAAAGTTTCAAAGGAAGTAGGGGAAGCCTCCATCTAATGGGACACTTGGAAGCAACTATTAGGACAAAATGATTTACAAGGCAGTGAATTTATTCAGTTCCTGAAGGGAGTGACCTCACCTCACTTTCTTGGTGATGGATCTCTCTGAACTTGGGATACTGGAAACCAGGCACATAGAGCCAGTCCCAGTCCCAGTCCCAATGGGCTCACTTGTTTGGATTTACCAAGGACAGAGTCAATCTTTCTTTGTACCTACTGATGTTAGGATGGCAAAAGCAAGGAGAGCTCTGAAGAAGGGCCTTTCCTGAGAAAGCAGGTAGTGGCTAAACACTAGCTTCTGACAACTTAACAGAGTTGGTCAAGGAGAACAGACCTGAGACAGGACAGGACTTTTCAGGGGAAAATTGTATGGCCCACCAGTCAGAGGACACTCCGTAGAGTCACAGACCTACTTGGGGGAAGGAGGTGCCAATATGGGTGTGGTTTTGGGTTTATGATTTTGTCTCATGTTCTGAGAATAGGTAGGAAAGGTGGTTTGTTTTTTGGGGTTGAACTGTTTCTAGTAAGACGTTTGACAAGGCGAGTGTTTCTATGTCTGTGTATCCCACTATGTCCGTGGTTGTAGACATTAGAAAAGAGAATGCATCAATGGATTTGTCCTGTCTTGTAGAAAGCTTCCCAGCATTCATCCTGCCCAATTAATGAATGGATTGCAGCTTTCCTTAAGGATGGGCAACACCAACGATCTTAGTAATTTTCAATTTTCTTTCTGAATTCTCGCCAATCTCCAGAATAGGCTCATGGTTTTGTGTCCAAGATATGTACCACCTCCAAGCTCTGTGACATGGCCATGTACTGGATAGATGAAGGGAATGGCGAGCATCTCAGAAAATGCAGATATCAGTGTGACCAGTAAACTCTCAGTGGAGAAACCCTTCTTTGAGCCTTTTGCTTACATAATGTTCTGTTGCCTTGAATGTCAAGAAGTTCTTTGTTTCGGACCACCCCTTTGTGAAGCCTGAAGAAAACAGTTTTCAGATCTAAATGAATGGGCATAACCTGTGGCTCTTTGCTTACTTGCTTTGGAAATGGATGTGTCTGAATCCAACTCTATGCCCTGTGTGAGGCTGTGTCTTAGATTCTCTGCAACTGATAGATCTAAAGAAAGATCCCATGTGTGCATCCAAAACCAAAATGGCCAAAAGAGCAGTCATTGTGGGTGAAGTTTCTCTCCGTCCTCTGTTAGGTTCTTGACGTCCATCAAGTGAGAATTGGGATCCTTTCGGTCAAATGAGTTTTTCAAAGCACTGCAGATGTGGTTGGGTTTTCTTATGACTGAAATTCACATAAAGAATCTACACCTGACAGTCAGTAGGCCTCAAATTGCAGAAGAAGATCAGTATTAATGGCAGGTGTTTTTGATCAATCCTGGTTCACTGGAAGGGTTTCCAGGCCACCCTGACTTTAGGCAAATTAGCGGCAAGGGAGCATGTTTTGGACACTGTCTTGGGCTATGCCCCTCATGGAAACGTCCAGCCAGAGGTTATGATGAGTGTCTATATGGAAGAAGATGAGGGCCATTGGGGAGTGTTTTGGTTTTAATTGTGGTCATTTGTGTGGCATTTGGAAGAGATGACTGGGTCCACCTGGGCTTGAACTCTGGTGTGATTCCCCTTAGAGACTGAGTTCTGGAACTGAGCTCAGAGAAGTATTGCCATTAATTGTGTTGGGATTTTATGAGACCATGCATAAGAGTCGCCCTTTAAACTGAGATCTAGCATTGAAGTGCTCTGTCCCATAATGAAAGATCCACAAACAGTGAAAGCAATGACACATGAAACAGACAAGACAAGACAATAAAGACAGGCAATGGACGTCCAACACTGAGATCAGGACTGAGTAGCCGGCAATAACCAATGGGCTGGCAATACCGAATCCAAAACAAAATATCACTGAGTCGAGGAATCTATTATAACTAAATTTCCCAAGTCCTCTGGGGCGTCCTCCAGGAACGTGGCCTGTGGCTCTGTGACACGTCTGTCAGCCACTGTCGGAGAGAGCTCACACTCTTCATCAATAGCCATTTTTCCAAGTCCTAACCTGAAACCTGAAACCAGGAATAGGAGACTTACTTACCCCAAGAGTAGCCCGTTGGGGTCTCTCATCCGCCGCTGCCAGATATCAGTGGAAACTTCATGTGTAAAGGTCGGGCGTGCATTGGAGGAAGAGACCACCAAGAAACTGACTCATGAAACAGCAAAGGGTTTATTGGAGTTCCAGCATGCTGGGGCTCAGAGCTCACTTGAATACAGCAGAGAGCCCTGAGAAGAGCTTGAGCAGAGCTTATATACTTTCCTTGCCGAGGGCAAGGAGGGAAGTTTATTGATGGGTCAGTGGGAGTGGGCAGTTTGCATGCAACCAGGTGAGAGAGTAAATTCTGCAGTTTGAAAACTGGGGACAGCACATTCTGGGAACAAGATTAGCAAACAGTTCTCAAGATTTCAACAGTGTTTTGTTAAGCATAGAGAAAAACAGGAAGTGACAAGTACCTATTTAATTAACCATTCAATAACAACTATACCTTTTTAAATGGATGTTCTCATCTACATTCAATCTTCCAAGGTACAGGGTCCTATGACATTGTATATCAATTTACCTGAGACATCTGTGCAGAACGTAATTCAACGCTAAGTATCCCAATTAAGGGCCCAATGCCATTCTGGGATTCAAATCTTACTTAGATTTCTGTTTTCCTACATATATTTCAACTATATATTCTTATACATATCGCAGCTTCTCAATAGAATTATTCATAAACAGAATGATTCCTAACCCAAATCAAACATGTTATTAACCCTAACCCTACAGTGTTCCCTCAATCTAACTTTAAAGAAGAGCACGGACAGAGTTGGTCTTATAATACAGGAATGTAGGGGATCTTTCACCTGCTGAGAACCTCAAAGGTCCATGGAGAAATAAGCCATGGAGAAGATGTAGGCAGCTATGAAGGACCTGAGAGAGCAAAAGTCATCTTCCATGGCAAACAACCTGGTCAGGATGAAGGGATGTCTCTGAATCTGCCACTCACACCCTGTGAACTGCGCCACTTCACAGGTGAATAACGAGTTAGAACGACAAAAAATTATCTTGTTAGGATCTTACAGAAAAATGGGTGTGCACCGAAACCTAGAAGAATGATTTCCACCAATGAGGTCCGGTAATTGAGTCTCAAACACGAGCCAAATGTGCGACCGGAGATCCGGGCTGACAAATCTGTGTGGCCTGCCCCGTGGCTAGAGACAGCAGGGCACCACCTAGAAGCGACCAGCCGGCAGGGAGAAACGTTGCTGCAGATTCTGTGGAATCCTGCTGGCTGACCTCCAACTGAGCCCCGGGCTGAGTTTGGGATTTCAAACGGGGAAGGAAGTGCTACAGTTCTATCCCCCCACAATAAAAACTCCACCAAGGAAACCAACGGTCACCATCTTGGAGAGCAGAAGTAACCACCGCCACTCTCCAACAGATTGCAACAATAAAACAGGTTTGTGTTACTCAGCTCATCTCCCATACAGCAGGGAATTCACATAAAATCTCTCTTAGGCTTTCCATTGGAGAGATTATCAGAGAGAGCCTGCATAAAGATGTTGGGAAAACTACAGGCACCTGACCTTCAACTTCCCCTCCCATCAGCGGCGAAAATGAAACCTGTCTAGCCAGAGCTGGGAGAGGGGCAAGAGGAAAAAATCAAAACAATAGAGTGCCGGGGTTCCCCATAGACACCATCCACACCCAAGAAACGGCAGGCCCAGAGGACAGTATGAGCTGCCGAGAGGCATCACTCAGGGGAAATCTGGTCTAGCACGAGAAACCAGGACTAGCAGGAGATAACAGGGGACTAGAGGCCAGGCCCGCGTGACTGGGCGGCTGGAGAACGCCCGCCCACTGGTCACAAACAGCCCGCTGCTGGTGCGACTGGGTGGCTGGTGCCCGCCTGCCTACCAGCGACCAATCGCCCGCTGGCTGCACGTGCAACTGGGTGGCTAGAGATCTCCCGCCCACCAGTGACAGCCCACCCGCTGACTGTGTGACTGGACAGCTGGAGACCGCCCGCCCGCCGGCGACCGGGAGTTGAAAACAAACAGAGACAGATCAGTCCCAGCCCACTCCCATTTGAACACCCTGGCAAGGAGCCTGGGGCCCGCCATAGCAGACAGGTGACATCACTGGAGCTCGGCCATCGCAATTCCTTCCAAGCAGAATTCACTTTAGCAGGCATAGTCTACCAACACAAAGGAGAGACAACAGATATATTAAACCAAAACAAATCTATAGAATAGAGCAGAAAAACAGCAATCAAATAGAGATGGAAAACAACGTGAACATCATGAAAAAACAAAGGAAAAAAATGTGTACAAACAATGCAGGACAACTTAATTCTACAGGAGGACCTAGAATCATCAGAAACAGGGATAGGGAAAAAAACTCAAGGCTTACCTAACTCAGATGGAAAGGGATATTAGAGAATACATGAATCAGCAAGTCCTAGCAATAAAAGTATATTTTGAAAATGAATTAAACAAATTCAAATGGCAAAGAACAAGCTTTACCAGGAGATAGAGATCTTAAAAAAAATCAAACAGTAATCCTAGAAATGCAGGAAACTATTAATTAAAACTCAAACAAGAATATTACAAATAGACTAGATCAAATAGAAGTCAGAACATCAGATAATGACGACAACGTTTATCAACTTGAAAAGAATATAGTCAACACAGAAAAGATGCTTAAGTCCCAAGAGCAGTCTATTCAAAAGATATGGGATATCATAAAAAAAACAAATTTCACAGTCATCGGAATAGAAGAAGCCATAGAGATTCAAACCGAAAGAATGGACAACATATTAAATGAAATAATTCTAGAAAACTTCCCAGAGATGAAAGATGGAATGGATTGCCAAATCCTTGAAGCCTACAGGACCCCAAACATTCAAAACCATAATAGACCAACTCCAAGACATATAATTATGAAGATAGCCAAAATACAGAACAAGGAGAGAATATTAAAAGCTACGAGAGAAAGGAGGCGGATTACATTCAGGGGTAAATCAATTAGATTAACGACTGATTTTTCATCACAAACTTTGAAAGTGAGAAGATCCTGGAACAATGTATTTCAAACACTGAAAAATAATGAATTCCAACAAAGAATACTGTATCCAGCAAAATTAAGCTTCAGATTTGACAATAAAATTAAAATCTTTCACAATGAATAAAAACTAAAAGAATTCACACCCATAACACCAGCACTGCAAAGGATTTTGGGCAAAATACTACAAGAAGAAGAATTGAAAAATAGTGCCCCAAACTAACAGTGGGAGGTATCTCAGTAAAGGGGGAGGAAAATAACCAAAAAGTAAAAACTAGCCAAACTAAAATAAATAAATAAATTAACATGAATGGATGTACAAATCATATTTCAATTGTAACCTTAAATGTTAATGGCCTAAACTCACCATTCAAGAGACATAGGGTAGTAACCTGGATCAAAAAACAAATCCAACAATATGCTGCTTTCAGGAGACTCATATGATAGGTAAAGACATACACAGGCTGAAAGTAAAAGGTTGGGAAAAATCATACCACTCACAGGGCACACGGAAGCAAGCAGGAGTGGCCAAACTCATATCAAATACAATCAACTTCAAACCTACGTTAATCAAAAGGGATAAAGAAGGACACTATATAACGTTAAAAGGAACCATCCACCAACATAACATAACAATTACCAATTTGTATGCAGCAAACAAATGAGCTGCCACACTCATAAAACAAACTCTTCTCAAGTTCAAGAGTCAAATAGACTACAACATAATAATTATAGGTGACGTCAACAGACCGCTCTCACCATTAGACACATCCTCTAGACAAAAACTGAATAAAGAAACTATAGAACTCAACAGCACAATCAATAACCTAGACTTAACCGACATATATAGAATATATCAACCATCATCAAGTGGATACACCTTCTTATCAGCAGCAGATGGATCCTACTCAAAGATAGACCATATATTAGGTCATAGGGCAACTCTTAGTAAATATAAAGGCGTGGAGATAATACCATGCACCATATCAGATCATAATGAAATGAAACTGGAAATCAATGATAAAAGAAGGAAGGAAAAATCCTACATCACATGGAAAATGAACAATATTCTACTGAATGATCAATGGGTTACAGAAGACATTAAGGAGGAGACAAAAAAATTCTTAGAGACAAATGACCATACAGACACAACCTACTGTAATCTATGGGACACAATGAAAGCAGTTTTAAGAGGAAAATTCATTTCTTGGAGTTCTTTCCTCAAAAAAAGAAAAAAAACAACAACAAATAAATGAACTCACACTACACCTCAAAAACCTAGAAAAGGAAGAGCAAAACAACAGCAAATGTAGTAGACAACATTAAAATAAGAGCAGAAATCAACGAAATTGAAACAAAAAATCATTGAAAAAATTGATAAACTAAAAGTTGGTTCTTTGAAAAAATAAATAAGATTGACAGGCCCTTAGCCATGATAACGAAGAGAAGAAGAGAGAGAACTCAAATTATTAACATAGGGGGTGAAAAATGCAATACCACAACAGACACTACAGAAATATAGAAGATAATTAGAAAGTATTTTGAAACCCTATATTCCAATAAAATAGAAGATAGTGAAGATATCAATAAATTTCTTAAGTCATACGATCTGCCCAGATTGAGTCAGGAAGACACACACAATTTAAACAGACCAATGACAAAGGAAGAAATAGAAGAAGCCATCAAAAGATAACCAACGAAAAAAAGCCCTGGACCGGATGGGTAAACAGCGGAGTTCTACAAAACCTTCAAAGAAGAATTAATACTGATTCTTTTCAAGCTCTTTCAAGAAATAGAAAAAGAAGGAGCTCTTTCAAATTCATTCTATGAGGCCAAAATCACCCTGATCTTGAAATCAGACTAAGACACTTCAAAGAAACAAAACTACAGACCAATATCTCTAATGAACTTGGATACAAAAATTCTCAATAAAATCCTGATGAATCGAATACAAAAGCATATCAAAAAAAATTGTGCACCATGATCAAGTAGGATTCACCCCTGGGATGCAAGGCTGGTTCAATATACGGAAATCAATAAATACTATTCACCACATCAATAGACTTAAAGACAAGAACCATATGATCATCTCGATAGATGCAGAAAAAAACATTTGACAAAGTACAGCATCCCTTTATGTTCAAAACACTAGAAAAACTAGGGATAACAGGAACTTACCTCAACACTGTAAAAGCTATATATGCTAAACCTCAGGCTAGCATCATCCTAAATGGAGAAAAACTGAAGGGATTGCCTCTAAAATCTGGAACAAGACAGGGATGCCCTCTATCACCACTTCTATTCAATTTAGTTCTTGAAATTCTAGCCAGAGCAATTAGACAATAGAAATTAAAGGCATAAAAATAGGAAAACAAGAACTTAAATTATCACTATTTGTGGATGACATGATAATATATATAACAGACCCAAAAGGGTCTACAAAGAAACTGCTAGAGATAATAAATGAATTAAGCAAAGATGCAGGATATAAAATCAACACGCATAAATCAAAGGCATTTATGTATATCAGGAGCAAAACTTCTGATATGGAAAGGAGGAAAACCACTCCATTCACAATATCCTCAAAGAAAATAAGATACTTGGAAATCAACCTAACAAAAGAGGTGAAAGATTTATATAATGAAAACTACAGAATCCTAAAGAGAGAGATAGAAGAAGATCTTAGAAGATGGAAAAATGTACCCTGTTCATGGATAGGCAGAACTAACATCAACAAAATGGTGATATTACCCAAAGTTCTCTACAGGTTAAAATGGATGCCAATCAAAATCCCAACGGCATTTCTTGTAGAAATGATAAAGCAATCATGAAATTCATATGGAAAAACAAAAGACCCAGAATAGCAAAAGCAATTCTAAGCAGGAATTTGAATCTGGAGGTATAGCGATACCAGAGTTCAAACTGTACTACAAAGCAATAGTTATAAAAGCAGCGTGGTACTGGTACCAAAACAGGCAGGTGGATCAGTGGTAGAGAATAGAGGACACAGAAATCAATCCACAAAATTACAACATTCTTATATATGATAAAGAGGCTAAAAGCATATTGGGAGATGGATAGCATCTTCAACAAATGGTGCTGGGAAAATTGGAAACCCATATGCACCAAAATGAAACTGAATCCCTTTCTCTCGCCATGCACAAAAGTTAACTCAAAATGGATCAAGGAGCTAGTGATGAAATCAGAGACACTGCATGTGATAGAAGAAAAAGATGGCTATGATCTACATACTGTGGGGTCGGGCTCCAAATTCATTAATAGGACACCCATAGCCCAAGAGTTAATAACAACAATAAACAAATGGGACTTACTTAAACTAAAAAGTTTTTTCTCTGCAAGAGAAACAATAAGAGAGGTAAATAGAGAGTCTACATCCTGGGAACAATTTTTTACCCCTCACACTTCAGGTAGAGCTCTAATATCCAGAATATACAAAGAACTCAAAAAATTAAACAATAAGATAACAAATAACCCAATCAACAAATGGGCCAAGGACCTGAACAGACACTTCAGAGAGGAGGACATACAATCAATCAACAAGTACATAAAAAAATGCTCACCATCTGTATCAGTCAGAGAAATGCAAATAAAAACCACCCTAAGATACCATCTCACTCCAGTAAGATTAGCAGCCATTATGAAGTCAAACAACAATAAGTGTTGGCGAGGATGTGGAGAAAAGGGTACACTTGTACACTACTGGTGGTACTGAAAATTGATAAGGCCAATTTGTAAAGCAGTATGGAGATTTCTTGGAAAGCTGGGAATGAATGCACCATTTGACCCAGCTATCACCCTTCTCGGACTAGAGGGTCTTAACAGAGCGTACTATAGGGATACTGCCACATCAATGATCATAGCGCCACAATTCACAATAGCTAGACTGTGGAACCAACCTAGATGTCCTTCAATAGATGAATGGTTAAAAAACTGTGGCATCTATACACAATGGAGTATTACTCAGCACTAAAAAATGGCAAAATCATAGACTTTGCAAGGAAATGGATGGCATTAGAGCAGATTATGCTAAGCTAAGCTAACCAATCCTTAAAAAAAATGCCAAATGTCTTCTTTGATATAAAGAGAGCACCTAAGAACAGAACAGGGAGGAAGAGCATGAGAAAAAGATTAACATTAAACAAAGACGAGTGGGGGGATAGAAAGGGGGAGAGAAGGGAAAGCATATGGAAATGGTAGGAGACCCTCAATGTTACACAAAATTACATATAAGAGCTTGTGAGGGGAAATGGGGGGAAAACAATGGAGAGAATTGAACAACAGCAGATGAGGTAGAGAGGAAAGATGGGAGGGGAGGGGAGGGGGGATAGTAGGGGATAGAAAAGGTAGCAGAATACAACATCACTATTATGCCATTATGTACAAATGTGAATGTGTAACCAATGTGCTTCTACAATTCGTATTTGGGGAAAAATGGGAGTTCATAACCCAATTGAGTCAAATGTATGAAAGATAATATATCATGAGTTTTGTAATGTTTTGAACAATCAATAAAAATAAATAAATAAATAAAGGTTTAAAATTGAGTGGCAAGAAATCAGCTAAAAAAGTGTTGAGATGCATTCATTTTGCTAAGCAGAAACTTTGTTTTGTGTAGTTGTATCTATCACAAATTTATTTTACCAGAAAACTGGCTTTTGAAAATACACTTAATAGAGATTAAAGGATAATCCACCTACCTTCATGAAAAATTCATAGCATTTCCTATATTTTTCATATTTCAATTTTTGGTAAATATTTTGTCATGGACCAGGTCTAGTCTTAGGCTATTCTTTCAGAATACTGCCTCATCTGATAAGTTGGTACAATGTGTTGGATTGTTCTTTTCATCTTTTATTTAATAGTTTCTAGCTGATAATGTGTATTTTTCATTATCTTTATTTGCACATACATACCCAACGATATCTTTGCATTTTATGTTTTACTGGGAAGAGACTCATCAAAAGCTCTGTATTATATGTATCAACAATCAAACATTTAGAGCATGCAATTATTCTTAATTTTGCATGAAAATATCTTTGTACCATTTACTTATAAAAATTTAGAACTATTAATAATGTCCCTACTGTAATAAGTAACTAATTACCAGAAAAATTAAACAATTCACTTTATATCAATTATGAATATGAAAAGTACTAAAATAAGTATTTGGCAATTAATGCATAATTGATAGAAATTGAAATCATAAGAAAGCCATTTAAAATGTCAGTGCATATGGTCCTTAAATAATAGGTTGTTCAAAAAAATTTCTCTAATTCATAAGATATAATATGCCATATTACAGCGTAACGTGATAAAAAACATTAGAGTTAATATGCCATATTACAACTTAATGTGATATAAAACCTTAAATTATCAGTATTGGTAAATAAGAATGATACCTGTTAACTTAAACATGTTTATTTGATTTTCACTGTAAGATGTTAATTCTTGAAGACTTGAAAATTAAGAAAGACTTGGTATATATTATTTCTAACTGGCTAATCAAAGTAATTTTAAATATATATGTATATATATATATATGTAATACATGTGAATGAATATAGATGCATATGTATAATAAATGTATTGTAATATATCTATCAGGTGATTATAATTTTTAAATTTTCTCAAGAAAAAAGAATGACTATAAAATAACTTTTAAATGTAAATTTCATAGCATACTAGTGTTTGTAATGACATGAGAGAAAAATACATAGGAGGGAAAGTGAAAAAGAATAGAGAGAAGTGGGAAAACGATTAAGAAAGTGAGTAATGAAGAGGGTGAGGAGTGTTTGATGATAAGATAAAGTGGAGGAGCTGGGTTTCTGGCTCAGTGTTAACATGCTTGTCTAGCATGTGTGAGGCACTGGGTTATATTCTCATCACCACATACAAATAAAGAAAATGAAGATCCATCAACAACTTAAAAAATAAAAAATAAAAAACTAGAAATATTACTAAAATCCCAAGCATTTATGAATGTTAAATAATAAAATATATGTTACATAGTCTTATGTAATTTCTAGACTCCCCAAAAAAGTCATTAAATGTTGGATTATTAGTGCTATAACTAAAAATCCATTGCTCTTTCCTCTACATTCTGTGGCATTCTAGTACTAAAATAAATTGTAGTATTAACACCAAAAAAAAAAAAAAATCCTAATATTTCTACAGTAACTGACCCAGTTTAACATCAATGCAAGTAGATTCCTATGGGACATGATATGTACTTTGAAGTTTATTTTTATTCAACACTGGTACATTTCTATTTCTTGAGTTTATGCACATTATAGGATATATATTTCATCCACACGTTCACAAATTTATAGGCATTTATTTCACTTTCAATCACTTCCTCCTTCAGAAAACATGTATTCCTCCGTTTCTGACTGGTCTTTTCTTGAAACTTCTTTCCAAACACATTATTTTCGATTTCCATTATCACATTTGAAGCAAAACTCACACACCCCTCATAATAAACCATAACCCTAATATTACCATTAGATGTACAACTGGTTGGAATGAATGATTGTATATCAATATAAGATTTCTTACTTAGTTTCAGATATCAATTCAATCCATTATTTAAAGTGGAACCAGTTATATTATTTATTCACAATGTGGTATTTTCATGCATTATCTCTATATTCATAGACACAGGGTACACCTCTTTGTACCCCCAACACTAATTTATACGTCTTCAAAATATTGCTCCCAGAAATGTTGGAAGAAATACCCATGTCACCTGATCTACATATGCATTTTATCACTGAAATATTCTGGACACAAAAAGCAAAGGTCACACTTATGATTGTATCAAAGCTAAATGAAAAGTGAACATGGATTACTAAAAACATCCATGTCCAGGTTGCCTAATGCTCTCAAATGAAAATCCTATTGGTAACTACAAATTAGTTTCTTCCAAAGATTATATATTCAAACTCAACCCTGTTGAAAATGTCTAATCCTCTCACTCACTTTATACTTTGCCTGTTTTTGTAATGTCTCTATTGGTATCTGCTTTTCCACAGTTCATCATTGTGACTAAATCTTCACATGTTCTGAAACTTACATTCACACTCTAATCGAAATCCTATTGCTAAAGAACTTTTGGTCCAAATCCTATATTCACTCTTCTTCTTAAAACCTACCTACTATCTTCCTAATCCTACCGACTATCACTTTTTGACTGGAGGTTCTCTTCTACATTCAATCATCCAGTTACAAGGTCTTATGCCATTGTATATCGATTTCTCTGAGACATTTTTGCAGAATGTAATTCAACGATAGGTATCCCAATCAAGGGCCCAATGATTTCTGGGCTTCAAATCTTACTTAGATTTCTGTTTATGTACATATATTTCACGTCTGTATTCTAATAAATATCACAGGTTCCAATAACATTATTCATCCAGCAGAATGGTTCCTAACCGAAAATGAAAATGTTATTAACCGTAACCATACACTGTTCCCTCAATCTAACTTTACAGAAGAGCAGTGACAGTGTTGGTCTTACAATACAGGAATGCATGGGATCTTCCACCTGCTGAGAACCTCAAAGGTACATGCAGAAATGATCCCTGGAGAAGATGTAGGCAGCGATGAAGGACCTGAGAGAGCAAAAGTCATCTCAATGGCAAACAACCTGGTAGAATTAAGGAATGTGTCTGAATCAGCCTCATTCTTCTTAATACAGAGAAGATAGACCAAACCATGCCTGTGTGGAGAGCTGTTCCCTGGTCCCTATGTTTGATATACGATTCGAACTTGTGAAAGTGTCACAGGATGTAGGGGCATCCTCCATCTCATGGGAACCTTGGAGGCAAATGTTAGGACAACGTGGTTTCCAAGGCAGTGACCTCATTCAGTTCCTCAAGGAAGTGACTTCACCTCACTTCCTTGGTGATGGAAGTCTCTGAACTTGGGATCCAGGAAGCCAGGCACCCAGAGCCATAACCCGTCCAAGTCCCAGTGGTCTAACTTGTTTGGATTTACGAAGGACAGAGTCAATATTTCTTGGTACCTACTGATTTGAGGATGGCCAAATGCCAGGAAACCTCTGAAGAGGGTCCTATCCTGATAAAGCAGGTAGTGGATCACCGCTGGCTCCTGACTACTTCACAGAGTTGGCAAAGTAGAGCAGATCTGAGACAGGACACGCCATTTTGGGAGAACATAGTATGGCCCACCAGTCAGAGGACACTCCGGATATGACAGACCTACTTGGGGGAAGGAGGTGCCTTTGCGGGTGTGGGTGTGGGTTTGTGGTTTTGTCTCATGTTCTGAGAATACGAAAGAAAGGCGGTTTGATTGGATTGTAGTGAACTGTTTCTAGTAAGTCGTTTGACAAGGCGAGTCTTTCTATGTCTGTGTATCCCACTGTGTCCGTGGTTGTCGACATTAGAAAAGAGAATGCATCAGTTGATGTGTTCTGTCTAGTAGAAAGCTTCGCAGCATTCATCCTGCCCAATTGATGAATGGACTGCGGCTTGCCTCATGGATGGGCAACACCTACTATCTGCCTAAGTTCCTGTTTTCTTCCTGAATTCTGGCCACTCTCCCGAATAGGCACATAGTTTTGTGTTTAAGATATGTACCACCTCAAGCTCTGTTAAATGGCCATGTACTGGACAGCTGAAGGGAATGGGAGAATATCAGAAAACTCAGATATCAGTGTGACCAGGAAAGTCTCAGTGGAGAAACCCTGCTATGGGCCATTCTCTTACTATGTATCTGTTTCCCTGAATGTCAGGAAGTTCTTTGCCTCAGGCCACCCTCATGTGAAGCCTGAAAAAAAGAGTTTTCAAATGAAAATGAATGGGCATCACCTGTGGCTCTTTGCTTAATTTCTTTGCAAAGGGATGTGTCTGAATCACCCTTTGGCCCTGTGTGCGGTTGTGGCTTAGATTCTCAGGCCCTGATGGATCTAAAGAAAGATCCGATGTGTGCATCCAAAACCAAAATTTCAAAAAGATCAGTTATGATGGATGAAGTCTCTTGCCTTTCTTTGTTAGGTTCCTGAACTACATCAAGTGAGAATAGGGATCCTTTGGTTCAAATAAATTTTTGAAAGCCCTGAAGAAGTGCTTGGGTTTTCTTATGACTCCAATTCACATAAAGAATCTATACCTGACAGTCAGTAGGCCTCAAATTGGAGAAGCAGATCAGTATTAACTGCGGTCTTATTTTATCACTCCTGGTTCACATGCAGGGTGTCCAGGCCACCATGACTTTAGGCAAATGAGCGGCAAGGGAGCTTATTTTGGACACTAACCCATACCCTACTAGACTCTGACTAGTAATCCTAACATGATGGAGAATAATAACCCCAACAGAATAGAAATACAAGAAGTTTTGAGGATTCATGTTGTATAGTTGTACTTGCCTTTTGCATTATATAGGGTAGGAGTTATAAATTTAGTCAATTTTTAATTGAAACAGTTCTCCATGTGTTTTTAAAGTTCACAACCATGTGAATTCCTCTCTCCCTTTCTCTGTAGCCTATTCAGAACATGTATTTTTATATGCACATTTAGAATCCTACCTGGTATCACATGTACATTCTTGAGAGGTTGCTGACTTAGCAGATACAAATTGTCAGAAGAGATCACTCCTCTGAATGCTGTTGGAAGTGAAAATTCAAACTATGGGTGACTTCCTAGTTGAACAACATTATACATAAATCCACGTTTAGTAAAATTAATATTTTTGGCTCTGTGGATTATATATATTTCATGATATATATATATATATATATATATATATATATATATATATATATATATATATATATTGCTACATTTTAATATCTGTTTGAGTGTGTGTGTGTGTGTGTGTATAGATAGATAGATAGATAGATAGATAGATATACACTCTCCAGATTTTTGAAAATATGAAGCATATGTGTCTTATTATATACTCCCTAAATTCATTCATGTACATGTATGTGGATTTATAATCAACTTTTCACAAGATTATTTTCAAAAATATTCATCCACCTGAAATACATATTTGTTTCCTAGTACTAAAAACAAACTTCAGTGAATGGTGCATACAAATCCAAATATTTCTACAGTAACTGTCCCAGTTTAACATCAATGCTTGTAGATTCCTATGGGACATGATGTGTATTTTGACGTTCATTTTTTAACAAAACTGGTACATTATTATTTCTTCAGTTTATGCACATCATAGGATATATATTTCATTAACAAGTTCACAAATTTATAGGCATTTGTTTCGCTTTCAATAACTTCCTTATTTAAAACTCTTGTATTCCTCCAGGTTTCTTGTCTGGTCTCTTCATGAGACTTCTTTCCAAACTCATTATTTCTGAAATCCATAATCACCTTTGAAACAAAATTCACACACTCTTTATGATAATCCATAAGCCTAATATTAAAATAAGATGGATACCTGGTTGGATTGAATGATTGCATATCAATATAAGATTTCCTGTATATTTTCAGATATCAATTCAATCCATTATTTAAATTTAGAACTTGTTACATTGTTTAATCAAAGTTTTGTCTATTCATGCATTATCTCTATATTCCTAGACACAGGGTACACCCATTTGTAACGCCAGTACTAATTTATATATCTTCAAAATATTGCTCCCAGAAACGGTGGAATAAATACTTATGTCATCTGATCTACATATACATTTTATCACAGTAATTTTCTGGACACAAAAAGCAAAGTTCACACTTATGATTTTACCAAAGCCTTAATGGAAAGTGAGTATGCATTACTAAAAACATCCATGTCCAGGTTGCCTAACGCTCTCAAATGTGAATCCTATTGGTCACTACATATTTGTTTCTTCCTAAGATTATATATTTTACCTCAAGCCTGTTGAAAATGTCTAATCCTATCAATCACTTTATCATTTGCCTGATTTACTAATGTCTCTATTAATATCTGCTTTCCTACATATTTTCCACAGTTTATCATTGTGACTGACTCTTCACATGTGCTCACATTTTCATTCACTCTCTACCCGAAACCCTATTGCTAAAGAACTTTTGGTTTAAATCCTACACTCTCTCTGCTTTCTAAACCTACTGACTATCTTTCAAATAATACCGAGTATCCCTTTTTGACTAGAAGTTCTCTTCGACATTCCATCATCCAAGGTACAAGGTCCTATGCCATTGTACATCGATTTATCTGAGACATCTCTGCAGAACATAATTCAAAGCTAAGTATCCCAATCAAGGGCCCAATACCCTTCTGGGCTTCAAATCTTACCTAGATTTCTGTTTTCATTCTAATATTTCACTTTTACATTCTTGTAAATATTACAGGTTCCCAATACAATTATTCATCCTGCAGAATGATTCTTAACCCAAATCGAACCTTTTATTAACCCTAACCATACACTCCTCCCTCAATCTAAGTTTACAGAAGAGCAGGGACAGAGTTGTTTTTACAATACAGGAATGTAGGTCATCTTAAACCTGCTGAGAACCTCAAAGGTCCATGCAGAAATGATACCTGGAGAAGATGTAGGCAGCTATGAAGGAGTTGAGAGAGCAAAAGTCACCTTGCATGGCAAACCACCTGGTCAGGATGAAGGGTCGTGTCTGAATCAGTCTCTCTATTCTAAATGTAGAGAAGGTGGACCAAACCAGGCCTTTGTTGAGAGATGTTCCCGGGTGCCTATGGTTGATATACCATTCTAACTTGCGAAAGTGTCACAGGAAGTAGGGGCAGCCTCTATCTCATGGGACCCTTGGAACCAACTGTTAGGACAAAGTGGTTGCCAAGGGAGTGAACTCATTCAGTTCTTGAAGGAAGTGTCCTACCTCACTTCCTTGGTATTGGAACTCTCTGAAATTGGGATCCAAGATGCCAGACACCCAGAGCCAGTCCCAGTCCCACTCCCACTGGGCTCAGTTGTTTGGATTTACCAAGGACAGAGTCAGTCTTTCTTGGTACCTACTGCTGAGAGAATGGCCAAATGCCAGGACAGATATGAAGAGGGTCTTTCCTGAGAAAGCAGGTAGTGGCTCACCACTGGATCCTGACAACTTCACAGAGTTGGCCAAGGCAACCAGAACTGAGACAGGACTGGCCATTTCGGGGAACATAGTTTGGCTCAACAGACAGAGGACACACTGGAGAGTCAGAGACTTACTTGTGGGAAGGAGATGCCTTTGTGGGTGTGGGTGTGAGTTTGTGGTTTTGTCTCATGTTCTGAAAATAGGTAGGAAAGGTGGTTTGTTTGGTTTGGAATGGACTGTTTCTAGTAAATCGTTTGACAAGGTGAGTGATTCTAGTTCGGTGTATCCCACTGTGTACGTGGTTTTGGACATTAAAAAACAGAATGCACCAATGGATGCATCCTGTCTAGTAGAAAGCTTCCCAGCATTCATCCTGCTCAACTGATGGATGGACTGCGGTGTGTCTTATGGATGGGGAACACCTACTATCTTCCTAAGTTCCTGTTTTCTTCCTGAATTCTGGCTACTCTCCAGAATAGGCTCATGGTTTTGTGTCCAAGATATATACCACCTCCAAGCTCTGTGCCATGGCCATGTACTGGACAGCTGAATGGAATGGGAGAATCACAGAAAACTCAGATATCAGTGTGACCAGGAAAGCCTCAGTGGAGAAATCCTGCTTTGGCCATTCTCTTACCTATATTTCTGTTGCCCTGAATGTCAGGAAGTTCTTTCCCTCAGCCCACCCCTTTGTTAAGCCTGAAGAAAACAGTTTTCAAATGGAAATGAAAGGGCATCACCTGTGGCTCTTTGCTTAATTTCTTTGTAAAGGGATGTGTCTGAATCAGCCTCTTGGCCCTGTGTGCGGTTGTGGCTTAGATTCTCAGCACCTCATGGATCTAAAGAAAGATCCCATGTGTGCATCCATAACCAAAATGGCAAAAAGATCTGTTATGGTGAATGAAGTCTCTTGCGTTCCTTTGTTAGGTTTCTGACCTACATCAAGTGAGAATAGGAATCCTTTGGTTCAAATGAATTCTTCAATGCCCTGAAGAAGTGGTTGTGTTTTCTCATGACTCCAAATCACATAAAGAATTGTTACCTGACACTCAGTAGGCCTCAAATTGGAGAAGCAGAGCTGTATTAACTGCAGTCCTATTTTATCACTCCTGGTTCACATGCAGAGTGTCCAGGCCACCATGACTTTAGGCAAATGAGGGGCAAGGGAGCTTATTTTGGACACTAACCCATACCCTACTAGACTCTGACTACTAATCCTAATATGATGGAGATTAATAACCCAAACAAAATAGAAATACAAGCAGTTCAGAGGAGTCATGTTGTATAGTTGGACTTGCCTTTTGCATTATATAGGGTAGGAGTTATAAATCTAGTCAATTTTTAATTAAAATAGTTCTCCATGTGTTTTTAAAGTTAACAAATATGTGAATTCCTCTCTCCCTTTTTGTGTAGCCTATTAAGCACATGTATTTTTATTTGCACATATAGAATCCTACCTGGTATCACATGTTCATACTTGAGAGGTTTCTGACTTGGCAGATACTGCCGCGGTCCGGTTGGAGCAAAATAACCAGGGGGTGGGGGTTATGAATAACATGTGTATGTTGATATAGCAGGAGTGGAAGCCATTTATTGTAGGACAATAGAGGTATTTATACATTCCACCCAGGTTATCTAATTAACATAAACTAGATACTGCAGTCAACCAATCAGGAATCTCCACACTTAATGGCTCGCTTTTGTTACATCTCAAACCACTCCCTCTGGCATTTTGCCAGGCATCATCCAGACTTGTTTACACACTCTAACATTCCCCTGGCAAAATGCCAGGTGTTATTTTGACATGTTTACAGACTCTAACATTTCCCCCTTTTATTTAATTTAAATAAAGACCACAGTGGTTTTTACAGAAACACCATAAATAACCTGCTACAAACAGAAAGGGAGGATACAAAATGTCACAATACAAGCCAATTGATGAAGCACTTGGAGAAATAATACCAGCAATGACACTGTTAGCAAAGACACCGAGTTAAAATTTGTTATAGATTACAGTTTGTTGTCTCAGTCCAGGTAAAGCAGTGTCTCAATAGATTAACTCACAGTTCAGGTAAACCACAGTCCAGGTATGTTCTGCAGGCAACTAGCTTAAATCACAGTCCTGGTAAGTTCTGCAGGCAGCTAGCTTAAATCACAGTCCATGTAAATTCTGCAGGCAGCTAGCTTAAATCACAGCCCAGGAAAGTTCTGAAGGCAGCTAGCTTGATCAAAAGTCTCCTCCGTTTCTCAGCCGAAGTCTCCTCCGGTTTTCAGCAACACTGGAAATTCTTCCACCCTTGTCCTCACCGGCACTGGGATGAAGGCAGGAACTCCTACCACTGGCTAAAGAAAATCCTATAGTATTCCACCAGGTGCTAAGAAAACAACCTTCTGAAAAATTTAGTACATTATCTCAAGGTTTTTTACATTTGAAAAAAGCCTTAATAGTGCTTATTATTTATTATCTTCCGGGTGTGGGAGAACCATTGTAGCTTAGTTATTGGCATTGAAAATGACCAAACATCAGGGAGCCAGTAGCATCTATGGCTGGCTGTAGCATCCTGGGCAGCCACAGATGGCCCTGGGGAGTGTCCAGGACTCAAACTGCCACGGAACCCCGCTCCCCAGGCTGGGGGCGGGGAATTGCCGGCTGCCACTGCTTGAAAAGCCCTTGCTGCACAGTGACTGGCTTGAGCATGTGGCAGCCGAGGCGCCTATTCACACACACTCCGGAAACGAAAAGTATTCAGTAACAGCCTTTTGCTGAAACTTTTTTCCTGATAATCCTTCTTCTTCTTAACTTTCTTTTTCTTTCTGATTAGACTTCCTGGGCTTCCATCAACACATGCCCTAATTGCACTTGTTTCCACTGGGGTGCCTCTTTCCATTATCAATTTACTTCTCACCCCTTCCTTATTTTCATCACAAAGACAATACAATACACTGAGATAAAACAAGACACAATCATACTGTATCAATCTTCTCCATTTTTTGAAATGACCGTTTTTCCTCTCCCCCTATCTGCCTAGGGATGAGCAGATTTGCTCCCATCCTATCTATGGATGGGCAGCTTTTATTCGTCACTTACCCCCAAGTGTCCCAGGGCTCCCTGTATGGGCCACCATCTGCAGCAGTCCCACTGCAGCAAAATAACCGGGGCAGGGGGTGATGAATAACTAGTGTATGTTGATACAGTAGGAAAGGTGTGATAGGTAGGAAAGGCTATTTGTTTGGTATTGAGTGGACTGTTTCTAGTAAGTTGTTTGACAAGGCAAGTGTTTCTATATCTGTGTATCCCACTGTATCTCTGGTTGTAGACATTAGAAAAGATAATGCATCAATGGATTTGTCCTCTCCAGGAGAAAGTTTAACAGCATTCATCCTGCCCAATTTATGAAAGGACTGTGGCTTGCCTTATGGATGGGCAACACCTACAATATTCCTAAGTTCCTGTACTCTTCCTGAATTCTGGCCACTCTCCACAACAGGCTCATGGTTTTGAGTCCAAGATATGTACCACCTCCAAGCTCTGTGACATGGCCATGTACTGGATAGCTGAAGGGAATGGCGAGCATCTCAGAAAACTCAGATAACAGTGTGACCAGTAAAATCTCAGTGGAGAAACCCTGCTTTGGGCCTTTTCTTACATAATGTTCTGTTGCCCTGAATGTCAGGAAGGTCTTTGCCTCAGGCCAACCCTTTGTGAAGCCTGAAGAAAACAGTTTTCAAATGGAAATGAATGGGCATCACCTGTGGCTCTTTGCTTAATTTCTTCCAAAAGGGATGTGTCTGAATCAGCCTCTTGGCCCTGTGTGAGGCTGTGGCTTAGATTCTCAGCACCTGATGGATCTAAAGAAACATTCCTTTTGTGCTTCCAAAACCAAAATGGCCAAAAGGGCAGTCATTGTGGTTGAAGTCCCTCGCCTTCCTCTGTAAGGTTTCTGACCTACATCAAGTGAGAAGAGGGATCCATTGGGTCAAATGAGTTCTTCAAAACCCTGCAGAGGCTAGCCCGTAATTGCTTGGGTTTTCTCATGACCCCAATTCACATAAAAAATCTATACCAAACAGTCAGTAGGCCTCATATTGGAGAAGCTGGGCAGTACAAATGGCAGGCATATTTGATCACTACTGGTTCACAGGAAGGGTGTCCAGGCCACCCTGATTTTAGGCAAATGAGGGGTAAGGGAGCTTATTTTGGACACTGTCGTGAGCTTTGCCCCTCATGGAAAACCCCAGCCAGAGGTTATGATGAGTGTCTATATGGAAGAAGATGAGGGCCATGTGGGAGTGTTTTGGTTTTAATTGTGGTCATTTGTGTGGTGGTTGAAATAGATGACTGGGTCCACCTGGGCTTGAAGTCTGGTGTGATTCCCCTTACAGACTGAGTTCTGAAACTGACCTCAGAGAAATATTGCCATGAGTTCTCTTGGGATTTTAGGAGGCCACGCATTAGAGTCGCCCTTGGAAACTGAGATCAAGTCCCAGGGTGGCTTTCCACAGAGCATTGGGAATCTCAGCCAGGATATCACATGATTTTATTATGAAAGACTTGGCAGCCACAGATGAGATTCAAAACAAACATGGACCTCACACTCTAGACCTCAATGGGCCTGGGTTCATGTGATCTTTTGGCCACTCTTTGGGAAGCCTTGACTGTGAGAATTCTCCAGAGCTTTCATTGAAATGAGCTTCCATACCATTTAATGGTTCTTGAAAGAATTGAAACCTACAGTGCCTCCAACTTCATCCGTGAAAAATGCTAGATAAATACCAAGAAATTTTTGAAATTCCCATAACCAGGTGTCAGAGGAGAACATTTGGATGTCCTGTTGCTGATCAGGAGTGTTCCAGACAGTGGTTTGATTGACTGGGTTTCATGAAAATGGTGTAGAACTGAAATGCCAGTATGTTGGAGCCTGCTGAGTATTGGGCCCAGAACTGTGGTGTGCAGGTGTGGGATAAAACATTTGTGTTGGGGCCATTTGGATCTACCATTGACTTCCAAATGGCTTGTGACTGACATGGTGCAGCCAGCAGACCCTTATATGTAAAGGCATCTTGTTATATGGAGAGGTTTCAGGGCAATGTTACGAATCAGGTTGCTATCTTCAAGTGGGCAAGCTATGTGGGATAGAATCCTGGTTGGTGCATTCTCTTGCAGACTCTGACCGACCACACGTGACAGAACTACCTTCAGCACTGTGTCCCAGTTGAACTTCTTGTATTTCGTAGAGCAAATACCAAACTCCCAGTGCAGCAGCAAGAAACACCATGAATAGTGGAGGATGACTAAATGGGTACACAGTCCACACAGGGAGACACTTAGCCTTCAGTGGCCACAGTTTACCTACAAAGAGAGAATTCAGCACTTTGCCTCATTTTCATTGGAAAATAAGAAACCAATTTCTTCAGGTCACATAGATGCAGAGCCAGCTTTGATGGTCTCACAACAAAGGAAGCTAAAGCTCCTGAAAACAACATATATTTCAAGTGCCCAACCTCAGAGGCAGTTTCTCAAAAAGTCGTTAGGCCAGCAGAGCTCCATGTTTGTGGAGTGTTTACCTGTTAGACAAGGATGCAAGAAAAGACCACTGACTCCAATTAAAATCAAATTAAACTAAGCTTATTATTTTCACCAGCCAGGCTAACTCTCCCTCCCAAAACGGCCGGAACAAGACAGCAACCCCAACTTACCTACAGCCCAGCTTTAAAGCCCAGAAAGTTACACAAAAGGGGGGTTAGAGATAACAGAACTCGGACAAGCATCACACTAATGGTAGTTTATATATATATATATATATATATATTTTTTTTTTTTTTTTTTTTTTTTGCTGGCCCCAACATCAGAATTTGTGAGGACCATTAGACCCTCAGAGATGGTCATTGTCTGTCCAGGGAAGGCCAATATTTATGATGTGTCGCTAATGTTTCACAGAGTGCTGCTATCTGGTCAGAGAGCCAGACATGGGTGAGTTCAAGGCATGGGCAGGCATTCCAAGCAGGTTCAGAATTTGCAGTAATTTATAGTAAAGCCAAAATTATCTTATCATGGCTTTGTGGCAAGATGGCTCCCAATTTTAATAAAAGATCAGGTTGGGCCTATCATTCCCCCCTTTTCTTATGTGTTCCTTTCAAATCTTTGATAGATTAAGGGAAGTGCACTGAGGAAATTTAAATCCCTCAGGTAACAGTCTCCAAATTTCTAGAACTCACCCAAAACGGGTCTCCCTGATTTTACCTGACTTAATTAATTACGTATATTAATAGTCTATTTATTTTTGGCTCCATTGTTGTAAGAAGGGAGGCCTCACGCATTTTGGATTCTTCTGCGCTGAGAGAGGGTGACGTAAGGGTCATGGCATGAGGGACATGAGTTGCCTTTTAGAATTTAGTTGAGGGACATGAGTTGCCTTTTAGATTTCAGCTTGGTTTGAAGTCTGGTTGGGGAAGAACAGGTTGTAAAGTCATCTGGGAATGGGTTCTTCTATGAGAGTAACAAAAACCATGAGTAATGAATAAATGTTGCAGCAGCTGGAACATGTCACCGTATAGAAGTTCCCTCACCATTCTTTAATATCCTCAGTTATCAGGACTGTCAACTTAATATTTAATTTTTTGTTTTACAGTTGTCCCTCCCCATAAGATACAGTTTATTAATTTAATGTCATCTGATCTTGCAAAATCCTTTTTCTAGTATGACCTCTGTGTCTAATAGAGAAACCTTTAATTCTGTTACTCAGGGCTGGATAATCGTACTAGCAAACACCAAGCCTACCTCTGTAGGTTAGGAATATCTGTAGGCCCTAAACTAAATTTTCTGCCTCTGGCAGCTCCTCTTAATAGTCTCTTTTTATAGTTATCAGGCATTCCTGTCTGAGAATCCTTCTTTGTAACCTCCAGTCTTACTTATTTTGGGAGGCTAACATAAAGTGTATACCTTAAAATATTAATATTTGTTTTCTTGGCCGATTCATTTAACTTTAATTTTAAATCCTAATCTTAAACATCCAGCAAATAAATTTTAACAGCCTTATATTGAGAGTACTGGGCTTTAATATCTATAACTTAATTATTATTTATCTTTTCATTAATTGGGATATGTATTATTCTGTCTGTCTTGTAGGTGATGACTTATTATCTTAAATTAACCCATGTTGTGTTATTAAAGCAACACTTCGGTAAAAGACTAACAGGGAATCTTTAGCTCACTTATAAGCAAATTAAAAATAAATTTTTTTAACAAGAGTAAAAATACTTAGTTTCTGTAATAGCTACCCTGAATTTTTTGGCTGAGTTATACATTATATGCCCTGTTTGAGATCCTAGTAATCTTCACAGAAAAAACAAAAGAACTTTTGAACATAACTTTAAATGAAATAAAATCTGACCTACTCCTTTTGTAGTCATTCTCACATGTAGTAAGATGGGACACAGAGCCTTATCTCAGGTAAGGCAGGCCTCTTTATAAATATTAAGTGTTTTAGTTCTAAAGCTGATCATTGTTTTTTAAATATCATTTTACAAAGTTTACATAAATTGTTTGAGGTCACATGAACATTATCTAACATCATATGACATCACATTTAAAACATGGATTAAAGAAAGGCTGAAAGATTTTAACCTTTACATATATTAGGCTCTGATTAACTTAAAAATACATTTAAATTGTTCCCCAATGAAAAAAGTAACATAAAACTTTACATATCTTATTGATAACAGGTAAATAAATCCCCAGTACATTTTTTTTACCATACAACTTCAGAATACCAGCTTGATATAATGCTCTTTAAATGTTTCTAACTTACAGACTTGTATACCTGGAAGATATGAGCACATTAATAGCATCAAAATTACATTGATATTTCTAGATTAACCAAGTTTAGCTTTTAAAGAAATGGCAGTAGAGTGCTCTAAAATAACAGTTCTTATTTAATCAGTTGTTTAATTTTTATGGTTGCTTGCTCTAGAAAAAATAAAACTTAATAAACACAATGTTATGGGTAAACTTATGTTTTCAGAAATTTTTGTCTCTTTAACACATGACTGATTTTTACAATCTGATACAGACCTTAGTAAATCAATCGGGTATCTAACAAATGTACTCAAGAATGAGAAATTCCACATCAAATTTACTTTACTTATTTATTAAAATATTAGACAAATGTATTGAAGAGTGTAAACCATTTTTTTGTTGAAGGAAAAGTCCTAGAATCAAGGCATTTTAGACATTTTGTAGATATTAATATTTTATTAGATTTTTGAACACCTATAAAAACTTGTAAGCTTAAATTTAAAAACATTTATTTTTATCTGTTTATCCAATTTAAATTGAACAATTTTAATCACGTGAATTAAAGATCTTTGGATCCACTTTTTTTAAATTAATTTTTATTGTAGGTTGTTCAAAACATTACATAGTTCTTGATATATTATATTTCACACTTGATTCAAGTGGGATATGAACTCCCGTTTTTACCCCATATACAGATTGCAGAATCACATCAGTTGCACAACCATTGATTTACATATTGCCATTCTGGTGTCTGTTGTATTCTGCTGCCTTTCCTATCCTCTACTATCCCCACTCCCCCATCCCCTCCCCTCTTCTCTCTCTACCCCCTCTACTGTAATTCATTTCTCCCCCCTCATATTTTTCCTCCTTTCCCCTCACTTCCTCTTGTATGTAATTTTGTATACCCCTGAGGGTCTCCTTCCATTTACAGGAAATTTCCCTTCTCTCTCCCTTTCCCACCCACCTCTCATCCCTGTTTAATGTTAATCTTCTTCTCATGCTCTTCGTCCCTACTCTGTTCTTAGTTACTCTCCTTATATCAAAGAAGACATTTGCCATTTGTTTTTGAGGGATTGGCTAGCTTCACTTAGCATAATCTGCTCTAATGCCATCCATTTCTCTCCAAATTCTATGATTTTGTCATTTCTTAATGCAGAGTAATACTCCATTGTGTAAAAATGCCACATATTTTTTTATCCATTCGTCTATTGAATGGCATCTAGGTTTTGCTTCCACAGTCTTGCTATTGTGAATTGTGCTGCTATGAACATGGATGTAGCAGTGTCCCTATAGTGTGCTCTTTTTAGGTCTTTAGGGAATAGACCGAGTAGGGGAATAGCTGGATCAAATGGTGGTTTTATTCCCAGCTTTCCAAGAAATCTCCATACTGCTTTCCAAATTGGCCGCACCAATTTGCAGTCCCACCAGCAATGTACAAGAGTACCCTTTTCCCAACATCCTCGCCAGCACTTGTTGTTGTTTGACTTCCTAATGGCTGCTAATCTTACTGGAGTGAGATGGTATCTTAGGGTGGTTTTGATTTGCATTTCTCTGACTGCTAGAAATGGTGAGCATTTTTTCATATACTTGTTGATTGATTGTATGTCCTCCTCTGAGAAATTTCTATTCAGGCCCTTGGCCCATTTGTTGATTGGGTTATTTGTTATCTTATTGTCTAATTTTTTGAGTTCTTTGTATATTCTCGATATTAGGGCTCTGTGTGAAGTGTGAGGAGTAAAGATTTGTTCCCAGGACGTAGGATCCCTATTTACCTCTCTTATTCTTTCTTTTGCTGAGAAAAAACTTTTTAGTTTGAGTAAGTCCCATTTGTTGATTCTAGTTATTAACACTTGTGCTATGGGTGTCCTATTGAGGAATTTGGAGCCCAACCCCACAGTATGTAGATCATAGCCAACTTTTTCTTCTATCAGACGCCATGTCTCTGATTTGATATCAAGTTCCTTGATCCACTTTGAGTTAACTTTTGTGCATGGCAAGAGAAAGGGATTCAGTTTCATTTTGTTGCATATGGATTTCCAGTTTTCCCAACACCATTTGTTGAAGATGCTATCCTTCTTCAATTGCATGCTTTTAGCCCCTTTATCGAATATAAGATAGTTGTAGTTTTGTGGATTGGTTTCTGTGTCCTCTATTCTGTACCATTGGTCCACCCACCTGTTTTGGTACCAGTACCCTGCTGTTTTTGTTACTATTGCTCTATAGTATAGTTTGAAGTCTGGTATAGCTATCCCGCCTGATTCACACTTCCTGCTTAGCATTGTTTTTGCTATTCTGGGTCTTTTATTTTTCCATATGAATTTCATGATTGCTTTCTCTATTTCTACAAGAAATGCCGTTGGGATTTTGATTGGCATTGCATTAAACCTATAGAGAACTTTTGGTAATATCGCCATTTTGATGATGTTAGTTCTACCTATCCATGAACAAGGTATATTTTTCCATCTTCTAAGATCTTCTTACATTTCTCTCTTTAGGTTTCTGTAGTTTTCATTGTATAAGTCTTTCACCTCTTTTGTTAGGTTGATTCCCAAGTATTTTATTTTATTTGAGGATATTGTGAATGGGGTGGTTGTCCTCATTTCCATTTCAGAGGATTTGTGGCTCATATACAGGAATGTCTTTGATTTATGTGTGTTGATATTATATCCTGCCACTTTGCTGAATTCATTTATTAGCTCTAGTAGTTTCTTTGTAGACCCTTTTGGGTCTGCTAGGTATAGAATCATGTCATCTGCAAATAGTGATAATTTGAGTTCTTTTCCTATTTTTATGCCTTTAATTTTTTTCGTCTGTCTAATTGCTCTGGCCAGTGATTCGAGAACTATGTTGAACCGAAGTGGTGAGAGAGGGCATCCCTTAAAATTTGTTTTTATGAGTGCTTTTTTATTATGAGCGCTCCTTATATATGTTAATTTCTGTATCATATATATGATTAAGAATATATATATATATATAGACATACAACAAATAACAAAAGTGTGCACACATAATAATAGTAAAGGCCTTGTAGCTTTTAGCAGGTGAAATCTCCATTGCCATGTTTTAAAAACTCCACAGTTGGTCAAAGATAGAACTGATCAGAAAAACATTAACCTAGGTCTGTAGGATCAAAATTATGAGTTAGAAAAATTAAAGGATCTAAGGAAAAAAATAAGAGTCCTAGAAAAAATAACTGACCAGTAATTAGTAAATACCATACTATTTACTTTTTTTTTTTCCTTAAGCCTCATATCAGTCTCCTACTGATCTTGCAGGCTTCTTTCATTTGCATTTCAATCTAAGTCCTGGCTGAGGTCTGGAAGGAGCAGGAAAAAACTGCTATTCTGAGCAGACACCTCAGGTCTAATGCATTTTAATCATAATTTTCCAGATAGGATGTTGAAAATTTTGATACAAGCTTAAGACAAAATTTACAAAATTTTATATCTTTACATCTTGTGTTGTCAACAGATACCATACTATGATTTACTATCCTTGTCCAAATTAATGCACTGGTACACACAGTGACATTTTCCCAGGCTACCCAATTAAAAATTGGTGAAAAAAAAAAGACTGAATGATTGGAAAATTTCTTGCCAACTTGGAAGTAGAGTTCTTTAGTTTTCCATCCTAAGTATTTAAGTTCTCTGGCATGAATTATCTGAAATCATAAACTAAACAATTATCTCAATCTGACTTTTAATGGCAAGATTCTGCAATGCTTCAAAAACCCAATAAGCTACCAGATTGTTACAATAAAACATCATCATTTAGACACACATTCAGGTAAAATCATTCCCAAGAAACAATATATAATATCAACACATTATTGCACATGTCTTAAAGTGCCAGAAACAAAGACACACGACAGACAGAAAGGAGCTCCAGACTATGACTGACAGACAGAAGCCTTTAAAACAGAGCAGATAAGAGAAAAATCTCCTACACCAGTTGCACCACAGATGTCCCCACAAGGGGACCAGATGTTTTCACAGAGGAGCATCCTGAAATGTAAAATCAAGGGTCTCCATAGTGACTTTCCTGCATTTAGTGTCCCCTTTTTTTCCCTCTTTTTTAAGATGACAGAGGTGGCATTATCGTTAAATTGCAGGGAAAGACCTAGGGAATTCTCTGAAAAAATAAGGCTTCAGCAGCTGCTGGGAGTCCCTCAGTCCCTCCTTTTACTTACAGGATTTGCTCCTCTGTTTCAGTTCCACCACAAGCATGCTCCATCTCCTAACATTTCTGTAGTCAGCTCTCAAAAATTTCCAGGGTGCGGGTGGGTTATCAAAATTTGTAACTTAAAGTTGGGTTCCTGAACTTGAAGCCAATTAATGCCAATTTAAAAATGAGGACAGGGTTTTGAGAAAAAGAAAAACGAAGGTTTATTGCTTTGCTAACAAAGATAAACACAGGGACTCTGCCAAAAGGTTGTGACTCTCTTTATCTGGAGGGACAAGGGATTTTAAAGGAGTTTCACTTATTAACCTGGGAGATACTCAGTTCTTAGGTCCCCCGCAGGCACTGCCCTCTGCAGTGAGTGTGCTCCAGGCAGCCAGCTAGGGGCTTCTATCATACTGCTTAACAAACGGGTGTAAAGTTCAATGCAGTTCCTTTAAACTCAGTCCAAAGGGTGTCAGGCTTACTTGCTTTATTTTCATGTCCGATATCCTTAAGTTTTCACCACAGAAATCACACAACAAAATGCACAAAAACAAACAAACAAAAAACATATAGAACACAGAACAAAACAACAACAAAAAAAAAAAAAAAAAAAAAAAAAAAACAGAAATCCGGCGCCGAAACAGGAAAACAGAGGAGCAATGCAATGTCTTCCTAAAGCTCCCCGTAGGAGCGCATGCGTGCCCGTTGGCACCTCTCTACCCTTCCAGATGAATTCCCTAGAGAACAGAACAGATGACAGAATGATTCTGGTTACTGTCCCAGACAGGAGTATATGTGAGCCTCCTCAGTCCACCTCTCTGTCATCAGAAGAGATCTCCCTTAACCGGATATCAGATGTTATAAAGGCACCAATTACCTATGGATGCCTCCTCCACCAGGTGCTTGCTAATAGTTTTAATGCGGTGGTTCACTGCAGTGCTCCCTGAACTGAAGGCTAACTCCAAGGCCTTGGACCATCTCAAGTTGCACAAACCCTAGAGTTGCTCTCAAGCTTGGAGCCCTGGAAGGAAGGCCAACTTCAGAATTTACAGCAGTCTGGTCTTGTGATCTTGTCCGGCAGGGTCATCTCACTGGGGAACTCCAAAATATTAGACCAGGAACGCATGTAAAGACCACTGACTCCTAGTAAAATCAAATTAAGGCAAGCTAATTATTTCAAAGGGAAAGGCTACCTCTCCCTCCCAAAATGGCGGGAGCAAGACAGCAAACCCACCTTTCCTATAGCCCAGCTATATAGCCCAGAAAGATGCACAAAAAGGGGGTTACAGATAACAGAACTTTAACAAGCATCACACTAACGGTAGTTTACATTTTTTTTTAAGCTCACCCCAACATCAGAAATTATGAGGACCATTAGAGCCTCAGAGACTCGTTGTCTGGCCAGGGAAAGAAAATATTTATGAGGTGTCACTAAAGTTTCAGAGAGGGCTGCAATCTGGTCAGAGAGCCAGGCATGGGTGAGTTTAAGGCATGGGCAAACATTCAAGCAGGTTCAGAATTTGCAGTAATTTATAATAAATCCAAAATTATCTTTTCATGGCTTTCTGGCAAGTGGGCTCCCAATTTTAATAAATGATCAGGTTGGGTCTATCAACCCTGTCCCTTACTTTTGGAAACTCCCCTTCCACATCCAAGCTTGTGAACTCCTGAGCATTTTCCATTCCAGATATGTATTCACAGATTTTCTAACTCTTCTCCTCTAATTGTGTATTACTTGGGGCGAATGTAATGTCAAGGCATTGTTCTGGATGAGAATGGGAAGATTTTTTGCATACACATTGGATTCATTATCTAATTTTTCATTCGAAATACTTAATCCCTGACACTAAAACCTACCCTACTGGACTCTGACTACTAATGCAAATATGATGGAGATAAATTACCCCAACAAAATAGAAATACAAGCAGTTCAGAGGAGGCATGGTGCATAGTTGGACTTGCCTTTTGCATTATGTAGTGTAGGAGTTATAAATCTAGCAAATTTTCAATTTAAATAGTTCTCCATGTGTTTGAAAGTTAACAAATATTTGAATTCCTGTCTCCCTTTCTCTGTAGCCTATTCAGCACATGTATTTTTATATGCACATATCAAATCCTACCTGGTACCACACGTACATTCTTGTGAGGTGGATGAATTGGCAGATACAATTTGTGAGAATAGATCACTCATTCTAAACGCTGTTGGAACTGAAAATTCAACCTATGGGTGAGCTTCCTAGTTGAACAACATTATACATAAACCCATGTTCAGTAAAATGAATATTTTTGGATCTGTGGATGATATATATTTCATGATTAATTTAGATTGCCATATATATTGCTACTTTTTAATGTCTGTGTGTGTGTGTTTTATATATATATATATATATATATATATATATATATATATATATATATACTCTCCAGATTTTTCAAAATATGAAATATATGTGTCTTATTATACACTCCCTAAATTCATTCATATTCATATATGTGGATTTATGATCAACTTTTCACAAGATTATTATCAGAAATATTCATCCACCTGAAATACATATTTGTTTCCTAGTACTGAAAACAAACTTCAGTGAATGGTGCACACAACTCCTAATATTTCTACAGTAACTCACCCAGTTTAACATCAATGGGTATAGATTCCTATGGGACATGAAGTGTATTTTGACGTTCATTTTTATTCAACTCTGGTACATTACTATTTCTTCAGTTAATGCACATCATAGGATAAATATTTCATCCACAATTTATCAAATTGATAGGCATTTGTTTCACTTTCAATCACTTCCTGATTCAGAACACATGTATTCCTTAATGTTTCTTGACTGCTCGTTTCATGAGACTTCTTTCCAAACACATTATTTTCAATTTCCATTATCGCTTTGAAGCAAATCTCACACACCCGTCTTGATAAACCATTAAAGTAATATTACCATTATATGTATAATTGGTTGGAATTAATGATTGTATATCAATATAAGATTTTCTGCATATTTTCAGATATAAATTCAATCGATTATTTAAAGTGTAATCAGTTATATTATTTATTCACAGTATGGTCTCTTCATGCATTATCTCTACATACATAGACACAGGGTACACCTCTTTGTACCCCCAATATTAATTTATATGTCTTCAAAATATTGCTCCCAGAAATGGTGGAAAAAATACTCTGTCAACTGATGTACATAAACATTTTATCACAGTAATATTCTGGACACAAAATGCAAAGTTCACACTTATGATTGTACCAAAGACTAAATGGAATGTAAACATGGATTACTAAAAAAATCCATGTCCAATTTGGCTAATGCTCTCAAATGTCAATCCTATTAATGATTACATATTTGTTTCTTCCTAAGATTATATATTCATATTCAACCCTGTTGAAAATATCTAATACTATCACTCACTTTATACTTTGTCTGATTTCATAATGTCTCTATAGATATCTGCTTTCCTACATATTTTCCCCAGTTCATCATTGTGACTCATTCTTCACATGTGCTGACATTGACATTCACTCACTAACCGAAACCCTGTTGCTAAAGAACTTTTGGTCCAATTCCTATACTCATTCTTTTTTCTAAACTTACTTACTATCTTCCTAATCCACCTACTGTCCCCTTTTGACTGGATATTCTCTTCGACATTCAGTCATCCAAGGTACAAGGTCCTATGCCATTTTATATCGATTTATCTGAGACATCTGTGCAGAACATAATTCAAAGCTAAGTGTCACAATCAAAGGCCCAATTCCCTTCTGGGCTTCAAATCTTACCTAGATTTCTGTTTTCAGACTTACATTTCACCTATTTATTCTTGTAAATATCGCAGATTCCCAATACCATTATTCATCCTGCAGAATGATTCCTAACTCAAATCGAATATGTTATTAATCCTAACCATACACTCTTCCATCAATCTAACTTTACAAAAGAGTAAGGACACAGTTTGTCTTACAATACAGGAATGTAGGGGATCTTCCACCTGCTGAGAACCTCAAAGGTCCTTACAGAAATGATCCCTGGAGAAGATGTTGACAGCTATGGAGGACCTGAGAGAGAAAAATTCATTTTCCATGGAAAACAACCAGGTCAAAATGAAGGGATGTGTCTGAATCAGCCTCTCTCTTCTTAATGTAGAGTAGTTGGACCAAATCAGGCATGTGTGGAGAGCTGTTCCCGGGTGCCGATTTTTGATATACAATTCTTAGCTTGAAGTGTCACAGTAAGTAGGGGCAGGCTCCATCTCATGGGAACCTAGGAAACAACTTTTAGGACAAAGTGTTTGCCAATGCAGTGACCTCATTCAGTTTCTGAATGAAGTGACCTACCTCACTTCTTTGGTGATGGAACTCTCTGAACTGGGGATCCAAGAAGCCAGGCACCCAGAGTCAGTCCCAGTCCCAATCCCAGTTTGCTCACATGTTTGTATTTACCAAGGACAGAGTCAGACTTTCTTGGTACCTACTGATGTGAGGATGGCCAAATGCCAGGAGAGCTCTGAAGAGGGCCAGTTCATGAGAAAGCAGGCAGTGTCTCACCACTGGTTCCTGAAAACTTCACTGAGTTGGCCAAGGAGACCAGATCTGAGAGAGTTTCCCAATACTATTATTCATCCCGAAGAATGATTCCTAACCCAAATTGAACATGTTATTAAACCTAACATACACTGTTCCCTCAATCTAACTTTACAGAAGAGCGGGGACAGTGTTGGTCTTACAATACAGGAATGTAGGGGATCTTCCACCTGCTTAGAAACTCAAAGGTCCATGCAGAAATCATTCCTGGAGAAGATGTAGGCAGCTATGAAGGACTTCAGAGAGCAAAAGTCATCTTCCATGGCAAACAACCTGGTCAGGATAAAGGAGTGTATCTGAATCAGCCTCTCTCTTATTAATGTAGAGAAGATGGATCAAACCAGGCCTGTGTGGAGAGCTATTCCTGAGTGCCTATGGTTTATATACCATTCTAACTTGTGAAAGTGTCACAGGAAGTAGGGGCATCCTCCATCTCAAGAGACCATAGGAAGCAACTGTTAGGACAAAGTGGTTGCCAAGGGAGTGACCTCTTTCAGTTTCTGAAGGAAGTGACCTCACGTCACTTCCTTGGTGTTGGAACTCTCTGAACTTGGGATCCAGGAAGCCAGGCACCCATTGCCAGTCCCAGTCCTACTCCTAGTGGGCTCACTTCTTTGGATTTACCAGGGACAGAGTCAGTCTTTCATGGTACCTACTGATGTGGGGATGGCCAAATGCCAGAAGAGCTCTGAAGAGGGGCCTTTCCTGAGAAAGCAGGTAGTGGCTCATGCTGGCTCCTGAAATCTTCGCAGAGTTGGCCACGAAGACCAGATCTGAGACAAGACAGGCTATTTTTGGGGAACATAGTATGACCCACCAGTCAGAGAATACTCCAGATAGTCACAGATGTACTTGGGGGAAGCAGGTGCCTTTGTGGGTGTTGGTGTGGGATTCTTTTTTTGTCTCATGTTCTGAGAATAGGTTAACCAGTACCCTGGTTATTAATTGGTAGTTACATTATGCTTATAGACCCCAGAACTCAGGACAGGTAGAAAAAATAAATAGAACCATTAAATAGACCTTTACGAAATTACTCTTAGAGACCTGCATAAAAGATTGGACTATGCTCCTGCCTTATCCACTGTTTCATGCAAGAAATACTCCCTCTGTTTCTTTGTGTAACCTCACCACCTGTGAAATTCTCTATGGTGCCCTTCCTCCAGTAAGGGACCTAACCCCAACTCTAAGACCTAAGGATCCCTTCCACACCCCCTAGCTTGACAGACTTAAAGCTCTTGAAAGAACTCATTGATATCTGTTCAAACAGCTGGCCACGGCCTACCAAACTGGGGACAAGGGGACTCCACTTCAATATAATGTAAGAGACTTCATCTACATAAGAAGACATCAGGTTTCATTCCTGGAACCCCGATGGAAAGGAACATACCAGGTACTACTTATAACACCTACATCAGTAAATGTATACGGAATCAATTCCTGGATCCATGCCTCTCATCTCAAGCCTGCGCTCTGTCCAGACTCTTGCTGGAAACTGGAAATGACTAGTAACCCTTTCAAATTGTGTATTCACCATATGAATAAGGCTATAGACTCTCCCCTTGGCCACCAGTAGTCCTAAACCTCATCAGGTGGTTCATCAGCGATGGCTGATCACAAATCCTACTAGAGAAGAAGTATGGTCTATCTCGCTTACAGCCCCCATAGGGACCTGGTGGCCATCTCTCCACCCAGACATTTGTCAGCTGGCTATAGGTTTTTCCTATTGGGATATATCTGATAAAGTGGATCCCACTAAAATTCTATTAAATACCTTCTGTATCATCGATAATGGAAACAAACATTATGGATGTAGGGACACGCGAGCAAGATGCAGGTTGGCTAGCCCAGATTACTATGTTTGCATGGCAGACTATCAAAGCCACAAAGAGCCACGGCTGTGAGGGGAAAAAGCCAACTTCTTCTGTAAGTCATGGGGATGTTAGCATACAGGGACTGCCTGGTGGAACCCAAACTCCCCATCAAATTCAGTACACAGCATTGGCCATATTACCAATTAGACAACCAAAACCGATGGACCCCAGAAGGCTCTCTAGATCCTCAAATTATGCATGACATTTTTAACTTCTACAAGTGATCAAAAGGGTGGAAGGAGATTCCCCTATGTGAAGACCTTTTCCCTCCTTCACTCACGTCCTGAACTATGCTTCTCCAATAGATCCTAACCCTCAGCCTTCTGCTCCAGACTCTCTGCTTTCACTCCCACCTGAGCAACCTGATTTCTCCCCTCCATTTACTAGATCAAAAAACCAAACCTCGGCCGGTTCTCAGACAATTGCGCCCTTGCTGAGGTATCAGGTACTGAGGTACCCCTCCACCCACTCAGTCCTCTTTTCTCCAGTAAGTGCCCAGAGCAGGTCCCATCAGGTCCTCTTACCAGCTAACCCAAAGCTCAAACCAGCTGAGGAGATCCCTCAGACCACTATCCAAGATGTAATGAAAGTGACCTTTAAAGTTGCCTTGTCATCACTGAAAACAGGTGACTAAGAATTTAAAGTCCCTCACAGGCTTTTTGGGATACTCACTCCTGTCGTCCCCTCTGCTCTACCTGTTCTACTGCTCAAGTTTTTGTTGCCAGGAAAATCACAAACCCCTTTCCCAATATTCTTTTACATCTCTCCTTCCTAATTCTCAGATAAACGGAGCTGCTCTCAGCCTTGCTTTCCACGTCTTGCCCCTCTTCACCAGGCCCACAGAAAAGTCTTATATGACCTTCTCCAGAAGTCTTCACCATTGCTGACTTTAGGACTTTCAGCAAAAGAGTCCCTATAAAAGAATTCAATGTAGATAAACTCCGTGTTTTCATGTCGCCCTGTTCTACTTGGCCAGTGGCTGGAAAAATCAGCACTCCTAAGCTAGACACCCCCTTACGAGTTTTTCACAAAATAAGTGAACAAGGCCTCTGGCCTTGAGCTGGGGATTCTCAGAGATGGCTACAATTCTAAGTAAAGAAGTTACCAACTAGGCTCCATGGTAACAGCTGGCAGGGAGAAAAAAAAAGAGAAAAAAAAAAGCTCTCCCTGTCCCAAGTGTCCTTGAAAAGTTAACTTGCCGAGAACAGAGGAAAAAATAACAGAAACAAAAACTGCTTTTTGTGAACTTCTGCAGACTGTGAACTTCTGAGCCCCTTCCCTTACATGTTGGGTACAAATTCTGAAACTACCTAAACTTGGGGTTCAGAAGATTAATTGATTACAACAGAAGCAATACCCTCTAAATCCGTTTGCAACCAAATAGGGCTGTTTCCCTGTCTTCGGTGCTATCTTAGATTCCTTTCCTTTTCCGTACCAACAACAGTATAATTCTATATACTTAAACATTGTTTATGTTTTCATGAAATGGTCAACAGATGTGATTAATTATGTAATGGTGCAGATGTTTCCCAGAGTGTTCTAGGATGATGCATGTTCATTTAAAGATCAAATCGGAGGGCATACAACCTGTTTCCACCGGGAACCTGTATCTCTCACTTTAGCCATCCTATTAGGAATAGGAGTTGCTGCAGGAGTGAGCACAGGAACCCTAGTCCATGGGACACAACAAATGACCCAATTAGAAGCAGCAATAGACCAAAAATTAAAGATAATAAAACCTCCATCACAGCTTTACAGGAATGTTTAACCTCTCTCTCTGAAGTTGTTTTACAGAACAGGCGAGGGTTAAACCTTCTCTTCATGAGAGAAGGGGGACTTTGTGCTGCATTGAGGGAAGAAGGTTGTTTTTATGCCGACCATACTGGAGTTGTATAAGAACCTATGAGTATATTAAGAAAATGCCTTTAAGAGTGTCAACGAGAGAGAGAGGCCCAAAAAGGGTGGTTTGAGTCTTGGTTCACACAGTCCCTCTGGTTAACTATGCTTTCATAAGCCCAGGCCTGTCCATTAATAATCCTCATATTATTGCTAACTGTAGGACCCTGTTGGCTCAACCATGTAGTTTCCTTTCTCGAAGCTCAAATTGGACAATTTAAACTTATGGTAATCAGACAACAATATACCCCACTAGGAGACATAAAATGTGACACCCTTCAATGATCACTTTCATGATTAAAAGTAACCAGAAGAAGAATTGGGGAATAAAAAGTTAATAAAATAGGTACTTGTCACTTCCTATTTTTCTGTATGCTTAATAAAACACTGTTGAAATCTTGAGAACTGTTTGCTAATCTTGTTCCCAGAATGTGCTGTCCCCAACTGCCAAACTGCAGAATGTACTCCATCATCCCGTTGAAAGCAAACTGCCCACTCTCCCTGACGCATCAATAAATTTCCCTCCCTGCCCTCTCCAAGGAAAGTATATAAGCTCTGTTTAAGCTGTTCTCAGGACTCTCTGCTCTATTCAAGTGAGCTCTGAGCCCCAGCATGCTGGACCCTCAATAAACCCTTTGTTGTTTCATGAGACAGTCTCTTGGTGGTCTCTTCCTCCTATGCCTGCCCGACCATTACAATATTCCAACTCTATATTCTTATAAATATCTCAGGTTCCCAATACCATTATTCATCCAGCAGAATAATTCCTAACCCATATCAAACATGTTATTAAACATAACCATACACTCTTCCCTCAATCTAACTTTACAGAAGAGCAGGCACAGAGTTGGTATTACAATACAGGAATGTAGGGGATTGTTCATCTGCTGAGAACCTCAAAGATCCATGCAGATATGATCACTGGAGAAGATGTAGGCAGCTATGAAGGACCTGAGAGAGCAAAAGTCATCTTCCATGGAAAACAACCTGGTCAGTATGAAGGGTTGTGTCTGAATCAGGCTCTCAAATTTTAATGTAGAGAAGATGGACCAAACCAGGCCTGTTTAGAGAGTTGATCCCGGGTGCCTATGGTTGATATACCATTCTAACTTGTGAAACTGTCACAGGTAGTAGGGGCAGCCTGCATCTCATGGGACCCTTGGAAGCAAATGTTAGGACAAAGTGGTTGCCAAGGCAGTGACCTCATTCAGTTCCTGAAGGAATTGACCTCACCTCACTTCCTTGTTGATGGAACTATCTGAACTTGGGATCCAGGAAGCCAGGCACACAGAGCCAGTCCCAGTCCCAGTCCCAGTGGTCTCACTTGTTTGGATTTACCAAAGACAGAGTCAGTCTTTCTTGGTACCTACTGATGTGAGGATGGCAAAATGCCAAGAGAGCTCTGAAGAGGGGCCTTTCCTGAGAAAAAGGTAGTTGCTCAATGCTGGCTCCTGACAACTTTACAGAGTTGGCTAAGGAGGACAGATCTGAGAGAGAACATGCCATTTAAAGGGAACATACTGTGGCCCACTAGTCAGAGGACACTCCAAATAGTCTCAGAATTACTTAGGGAAAGGAGGTGCCTTTATGGGTGTAGGTGTAGGTTTGTGGTTTTCACTTGTTCTGAGAATAGGTATCAAAGGCGGTTTGTTTGGATTGAGTGAACTCTTTCTGGTAAGTACTTTGACAAGGCGAGTGTTTTTATGTCTGTATATAAAACGGTGTTCGTGGTTGTAGACATAAGAAGAGAGAATGCATCAATGGATGTGTCCTGTCTAGTAGAAAGCTTGCCAGCCTTCATACTGCCCAATTTATGAATGGACTGCTACTTGACTTATGGATGGGCAACATCTGCTATCCTCCAAAGTTCCTGTTTTCTTCCTGAATTCTGGCCTCTCTAAAGAATAGGCTCATGCTTTTGTGCCCAAGATATGTACCACCTCCAAGCTCTGTGACATGGACATGTACTGGATACCTGAAGGGAATGACGAGCTTCTTAGAAAACTCAGATATCAGTATGACCAGTAAAGTCTCAGTGGAGAAAGCCTGCTTTGTGCCTTTTGCTTACCTATTGTTTTATTGCCCTGAATGTCAGGAAGGTCTCTGCCTCAGGCCTCCCCTTTGTGAAGCCTGAAGAAAAGAGTTCTCAAATTGAAATGAATGGGCATCACCTGTGGCTCTGTGCTTAATTGCTTTGGAAAGGGATGTGTCTGAATCAGCCTCTTGGCACTGTGTGAGGCTGTGGCTTAGATTCTCAGCACTAGATGGATCCAAAGAAATATCTCATGTGTGCATCCAATACAAAAATGGCTAAAAGAGCAGATATTGTAGATGAAGTCTCTCGCCTTCCTATGTAAAGTTCCTGACCTCCATTAAGTGAGAATAGTGATACTTTGGGTCAAATGAGATATTTAAAGCCCTGTAGAGGCTAGCCTATAGGTGCATGGGTTTTCTCATGATTCCAGTTCACATAAAGAATCTAAACCGCACAGTAATTTGGCCTCAAATTGGAGAAGCAAAGCAGCATTAACGGCATGCCTATTTGATCACTCTTGGTTAACAGGAAGGGTGTCTAGGCCACACAGACTTTAGGAAAATGAGGGAAAAAGGGAGCTTATTTTGGACACTGTTGTGGGCTGCGCCCCTCATGGAAACCTGCTACCAGAGGTAATGATTAGTGTCTATATGGAAGAAGATGAGGGCCATGTGGGAGTGTTTTGGTTTTAATTGTGGACATTTGTATCGTGGTTGGAAGAGATGACTGGGTCCACCTGGGCTTGAACTCTGGTGTGACTCCCATTAGAGACTGAGTTCTGGAACTGACCTCAGAGCAGTATTGCCATAAATTTTATCGGGATTTTATTAGGCCACGCATGAGAGTGACCCTTGGAAACTGAGATCTAAGGCCAGTGTGGATTTCCACAGAGCACTTGGAATCTCAGCCAGGATATAACATGATTTTATTTTTAAAGACTTGGCAGCCATAGTTGAGAGTCAAAACACACATGGAACTCACATTGTAGACCTCAATGGGTCTGGCTTCATGTGACCTTTTGGCCACTCTTTAGGAAGACTTGCCTGTGAGAGTTCTTCAGAGCATTCATTGAAATGAGCTTCCTCACCATTTAATGGTTCCTGAATTAATTGAAACCCATAGTGCCTCCAACTTCATCCTTGAAAAATGGCTAGATAAATACCATGAAATTTTTGAAATTCCCATGACCAGGTGGCACTGGAGAAACTTTGGATGTCCTGTTGCTGATCATGAGTATACCAGACGGTGCCTTGATTGACTGGGTTTCATGAAAATGGTGTAGATCAGATATGCCAGTAAGTTGGAGCCTGCTGAGCAGTGGGCCTAGAGCAATGTTGGGCAGGTGTGTGACACAAAATATGCGCTGGGGCCATTTCGATCTGCCATTGGCTTCCAAATGCCTTGTGACTGACAGGATGCAGCCAGCAGACCCTTATTTGTAAAGGCATCTTGTTATATGGAGAGTTTTGACCCTGTCCCTTACTTTTGGAAACTCCTCTACCACCTCCAAGTTTGTGAACTACTGATCATATTCCATTCCAGATTTGTATTCTCAGAATTCCTAACTCTTTTTCCCTAATTGTGTCTTACTTGGGGTGAAAGTATTGTCAAGGCATTGTTCTGGATGAGAGTGGGAAAAATTTTGTGTAGCACATATTTGCATACACATTGGATTCATTTTCCAATTTTCCATTCAGAATACTAAATCCCTGACACTAACATATACCCTATTAGACTCTGACTACTAATCCTAATATGGTGGAGTAAAATAACCCAAATGGAATAGAAATACAAGCAGTTCAGAGAAGGCATGGTGTGTAGTTGGAATTGTGTTTTGCATTATATTGGGTAGAAGGTATAAACTAGTTAATTTTTTTATTGAAAGAGTTCTCCATGTGTTTTTAAAGTAAACAAATGTATGAATTCGTGTCTCCCTTTCTCCGTAGCATATTCAGCACATGTATTTTTATATGCACATACAGAATCCTACCTGGTACCACTCGTACAATCTTGTGAGGTGGCTTACTTGGCAGATACAAATTGCGAGAAGACATCACAGCTCCTAAACACTGTTGGAACAGAAAATTAAACCTATGGGTGAGCTTCCTAGATGAACAACATTATACATAAATCCATGTACAGTAAAATGAATATTTTTGCATCTGTGGATGATTTATATTTCATGGTGAATTTCGATTGGCATATATATTGCTACTTTTTAATGTCTGTGTGTATATATATATATATATATATATATATATATATATATATATATATACAGTCTCCAGATTTTTCAAAATATGAAATATATGTGTCTTATTACACACTTCCTAAATTCATTCATATTCATGTATGTGGATTTATAATCAAATTTTCACATGATTATTCTCAGAAATATTCATCCACCTGAAATACATATTTTTTCCTACTAGTGAAAACTAACTTCAGTGAATGTTGCATACAAATCCTAATATTTCTACAGTAGCTGACCCAGTTTAACATCAATGCGAGTAGATTCCAATGGGACATGCTGTGTGTTTTGACGTTCATTTTTATTCAACACTGGTACATTATGATTTCTTCAGTTTATGCACATCATAGGATATATTTTTCATCCACAGTTTCGCAAATTTATAGGCATTTGTTTCACTTTCAATCAATTCCTTCTTCAGAACACATGTATTCATCCATGTTTCTTGACTGGTCTTTTCAGGAGACTTCTTTACAAAACACATTATTTTCAATTTTCATAATCATTTTTGAAGCGAAACTCAGACACCGTTCATGATAAACAATAACACTAATATTAACAATAGATGTATAACTGGTTGGAATGAATGATTTTATATCAATATAAGATATCTTAAATATTTTCAGATATCAATTCCATCCATTATTTAAAGTGGAATCAGCTATATTATTTATTCACAGTGTGGTCAATTCATGCATTATCTCTATATTCATAGACACAGGGCACACCTCTTTGTACAACCAATACTTATGTATATGTCTTCTAAATATTACTGCCAGAAATGGTGTAAGAAATACTCATGTCACCAGATCTACATACACATTTTATCACAGTAATATTCGGGACACAAAAAGTAAATGTCACACTTATGATTGTACCGGAGTCTGAATGGAAAGTGAACATGGATTACTAAAAACATTCCTGTCCATGTTGCCTAATCCTCTCAATTATCAATCCTGTTGGTGACTACATATTTGTTTCTTCCAGAGATTATATATTCAAACTCTACCCTGTTGAAAATGCCTAATCATATCACTCACTTTATACTTTGCCTGATTTCATTATGTCTCTATTGATATGTGGTTTCCTACATATTTTCCCCAGTTCATCATTGTGACTGACCCTTCACATGAAGTTATGTTTACTTTCACTCTCTAACCAAAACACTATTGCGATAGAACATATATTCCAAATCCTATATTGACACTTCTTCCTAAACCTACTATCTACCTAATCCTACCGACTATCCGTTTTTGACTGGATGTTCTCTTCGACATTCAATCATCCAAGGAACAAGGTTCTATGCCATTATATATCTATTTTTCTGAGACATCTGTGCACAATGTAAATCAAAGTTAAGTATCCCAATCAAGGGCCCAATGCCCTCTAGGCTTCAAAATTACCTAGATTTCTGTTTTTATTCATATATTTAACCTCTATATTTTTATAAATATCGCAGGTTCCCAATACCATTATTCATCCCGCAGAATGATTCCTAACCCAATTCAAACATTTTATTAACCCTAAGAATACACTGTTCCCTCAATCTAAATTTAATGAAAAGCAGGGACAGAGTTGGTCTTACAATACAGGAATGTAGGGGATCTTCCACCTGCTGAGAACTTCAAAGATCCATGTAGAAATGAACCCTGGAGAAGATATAGTCATCTATGAAGGACCTGAGAGAGCAAAAGTCATCTTCCATGTCAAACACCCTGGTCAGGATGAAGGGATGTGTCTGAATCAGCCTCTCTCTTCTTAATGTAGAGGAGAAGGACCAAACCAGGCCTGTGTGGATAGCTATTCCCGGGTTCCTAAGGTTGACATACCATTCTAACTTGTGAACATTTCAGAGGAAGTAGGGGAACCCTCCATCTAATGGGACACTTGGAAGCAACTATTAGGACAAAATGGTTTACAAGACAGTGAATTCATTCAGTTCCTGAAGGGAGTGACCTCACCTCACTTCCTTCGTGATGGATCTCTCTGAACTTGGGATCCTGGAAGCCAGGCACACAGAGCCAGTCCCAGTCACAGTCCCAGTGGGCTCACTTGCTTGGATTTACCAAAGACAGAGTCAGTCTTTCTTTGTTCCTACTGATATTATGATGCCAAAAGCAAGGAGAGCTCTGAAGAGGGGCCTTTCCTGAGAAAGCAGGTAGTGGCTCAAAATTCCCTTCTGACAACTTAAAAGAGTTGGCCAAGTAGACCAGATCTGAGACAGGACAGGACATTTCGGGGAAACATTGTATGGCCCACCAGTCAGAGGACACTCCGTAGAGTCACAGACCTACTTGGGGGAAGGAGGTGACTTTGTGGGTGTGGTTGTGGGTTTATGATTTTGTCTCATCTTCTGAGAATAGGTAGGAAAGGCGGTTAGTTTTTTTTTTTTTTTTTGGAGTGTACTGTTTCTAGTAAGTCGTTTGACAAGGCGAGTGTTTCTATGTCTGTGTATTCCACTGTGTCCGTGGTTGTATACATTAGAAACGAGAATGCATCAATGTATTTGTCCTGTCTAGTAGAAAGCTTCCCAGCATTCAACCTGCCCAATTTATGAATGGGTTGCGGCTTTCCTTAAGGATGGGCAACACCTACTATCTTCCTAATTACCAATTTTCTTCCTGAATTCTTTCCAATCTCCAGAATTGGCTCATGTTTTTTTGTCCAAGATATGTACCACCTCCAAGCTCTGTGACATGGCCATGTACTGGATATCTGCAGGGAATGGCGAGCATCTCAGAAAACTCAGATATCAGTGTGACCAGTAAAGTATCAGTGGAGAAACCCTGCTTTGGGCCTTTTGCTTACATAATGTTCTGTTGCCCTTAATTTCAAGAAGTTCTTTGCCTCAGGCCACCCCTTTGTGAAGCCTGAGGAAAACAGTTTTCAAATGGAAACGAATGGGCATCACCTGTGGCCCTTTGCTTTATTGCTTGGGAAAGGGATGTGTGTGATTTAGCCTCTTGGCCCTGTGTGAGGCTGTGGCTTAGATTCTCAGCACCTGATGGATCTAAAGAAAGATCCCATGTGTGCATCCAAAACCAAAATGGCCAAAAGAGCAGTTCTTGTGGATGACGTCTCGCCTTCCTCTGTGAGGTTCCTGACTTCCATCAATAGGGATCCTTTGGTTCAGAGGAGTTCTCCAAAGCCCTGCAGAGGTGCTTGGGTTTTCTCATGACTCCAATTCACATAAAGAATCTTAACCTCTGAGTCAGTTGGCCTCAAAGTAGAGAAGCGGTGTAGTCTTCACAGCATGCCTATTTCATCACGCCTGGTTCACAGAAAGTATGTCCAGGCCACCCTGACTTTAGCAAATGAGTGGCAAGGGAGCTTATTTTGGACACTGTCTTGGACTGCGCTCCTCATGAAAACCTCCAGCCAGAGGTTATGATGAGTGTCTATATGGAAGAAAATGAGGGCCATGTCGAAGTGTTTTGGTTTTAATTGTGGTCATTTGTGTGTCAGTTGGAAGAGATAACTGTGTTCACCTGGGCTTGAACTGTTGTGTGATTTCCCTTAGAGACTGCTTTCTGGAACTGACCTCAGTGAAGTATTGCCATGAATTGTTTTGAGATTTTAGGAGGCCACGCATGAGATTCGCTCTTGGTATCTGTGATCTAGGCCCAGGGTGGCTTTGCACAGAAAACTGGGAATCTTTGCAAGGATATCACATGATTTTATTCTGAAAGACTTGGCAGCCATCAATGAGAGTCAAAACACACATGGACCTAACATTGTAGACCTCAATGGGCCTTGCTTATGTTACCATTTGGCCTCTGTTTCTGTAGCCTTGCCTATGAGAGTTCTCTAGAGCTTTCATTGAAATGAGCTTCCTCACCATTTAATGGTTCCTGAATTAATTGAAACCCAGAGTGTCTCAAATTCATTTTTGAAAAATGGCTAGATAAATACCATGCAAGGTTTGAAATTCCCATGACCAGGTGGCACTGGAGAACCTTTGGATATCTGGTTCCTGATCATGAGTGTACCAGACAATGCCTTGATTGACTGGGTTTCATGAAAATGGAGTAGAACAGAGATGCCTGTAAGTTGGAGCCTGCTGAGTAGTGGGCCTAGAGCTGTGGTGTGAAGGTGTGTGATAAACATCTGTGGTGGGGCCATGTGAATATGTCTTTGACTTCCAAATGGCTTGTGACTGACATGCTGCTGCCAGCAGACCCTTATATGTAAAGGCATCTTATTATATAGAGGGGTTTCAGGGCAATGTTCAGAATCAGGTTGCTCTTGTCAAGGGGGCAAGCTATGTGGGATAGAAGCCTGGTTGGTGCATTCTCCTGTAAACCCTGACCCACCACACCTGACAGAACTCCCTCCAGCACTGTGTCCCTGATGAACTCCTTGTATTTTTTGAAGCAACACCAAACTACGAGTGCAGCAGCCAGAAACACCACGAAAAGTGGAGGATGACCAAATGACTTCACAGTCCACGCGGGCAGACACTTAGACCCAGGTGGCCAAAAATTGCCGACAAAGATAGAATTCATCACTGCTGCCTAATGTTCATTGGAAAACAAGAAACCATGTCCTCCAGGTCACATAGATGCCATTCCAGATTTGATGGTCTCACTACAAAGGAAGCTAAATCTCCTGACGACAACATATACTTTAAGTGCCCAAACTCAGAGGCAGTTTGTCAAGAAGTCTTTAGGCCAAAAAACTTCATGTTTGTGGAGTGTTTACCCTATCCCTTACTTTTGGATACTCCTCTCCCAACTCCAAGGTTGTGAACTCCTGAGCATTTTCCATTCCGGATATGTATTCACAAATTTTCTAACTCTTCTCCTCTAATTGTGTCTTACTTGTGGTGAAGGAAATGTCAAGGCATTGTTCTGGATCAGAGTGGGGAGATTTTTGTGTAGCACATATTTGAATACACATGAGATTAATTTTCCTATTTTCCATTCGAAATTCTGAATCCCTGACACTTACCCATACCCTACTAGACTCTCACTACTAATCCTAATATGATGGAGAAAAATAACCCAAACAAAATAGAAATACAACCAGTTCAGAGGAGGCCTGTTGTATAGTTGGACTTGCCTTTTGCATGATAAAGGGTAGGTGTTACAAATCTAGTCAATTTTTAAATGAAAAAGTTCTCCATGTGATTTAAAGTTAACAAATATGTGAATTCTTGTTTCCCTTTCTCTGAAGCCTATTCAGAACATGTATTTTTAATGCACATATTGAATCCTACCTGGTATCACACTTATATTTTTGTGAGGTGGATGACATGGCAGATACAAATTGTGAGAAGAGATCACTCCTCCTAAACACTGTTGGAACTGAAAATTCAACCTATGGGTGAGCTTCCTAGTTTAACAACATTTTACTTAAATCCATGTTTAGTAAAATAAATATTTTTGCTTCAATGGATGATATATATTTCATGATGAATTTCTATTGGCATATATATTGCCAGTTTTTAATGTCTCTGTGTGTGTTTTTTGTATATATATATATATTCTCCAGGTTCTTCAAAACATGAAATATATGTGTCTTTTATACACTCCATAAATTTATTCATGTTCATGTACTTGGATTTATAATCAACTTTTCAGAAGATTATTCCAGAAATATTCATCCACCTGAAATTCATATTTGTTACCTAGTACTGAAAGCTAACTTCAGTGAACGGTGCACACAAATCCTAATATTTTTATAGTAACTGACCCAGTTTAATATCAAAGCAAGTTGATTCCTATGGGACATTTTATGTATTTTGACGTTTATTCCTATTCAACACTGGTAAATTACTATTTCTTCTTTTTTTGCACATCATAGGATATATATTTAATCCAAAAGTTATCAAATTTACAGGTATTTGTTTCACTTTCAATCACTTTCTGCTTCAGAACACACGTATTCCTGCAGGTTACTTGACTGGTCTTATCATGAAACTTCTTTCCAAACACATTATTTTTGATTTTCATAATGATTTTTGAAGCAAAATATACACAATTTTCATGATTATCCATAACCCTAATATTTCCATTAGATGTATAAATGGTTGTAATGAATGTATGTGTATCAATATAAGATTTCATGTATATTTTCAGATATCAATTCATTCCATTATTTAAAGTTGGAACCAGTTATATTTTTAATTCTCAGTATGGTCTCTTCATGCATTATCTCAATATTCATAAACACATGGTACACCCATTTGTACCCCCAATACTAATTTATGCATCTTCAAAATATTGCTCCCAGAAACAGTGGAAGAAATACTCCACCTGATCTACATATACATTTTATCACTGTAATAATCTGGACACAAAATGCAAAGTTCACCTTTATGATTGTACCAAAGCCTAAATGGAAATTGACCATGGATTACTAAAACATCTATGTCTAAATTGCCTAATGCTCTCAAATGTCAATCTATTTGTGACTCCATATTTATTTTTCCCTAAGATTATACAGTCAAGTTCAACCCTGTTGAAAATGTCTAATATTATCACTCACTTTGTACTATACCTGATTTCCTAATATCTCTATTGATATCTGCTTTGCTACATATTTTCCCCAGTTCATCATTGTGAGTGACCCTAAACATGTGCTGATATTGACATTCACTCTCTAACCGAAACCCTATTGTTAAAGAACTTTTGGTCCAAAGTCTATACTCGCCCTCATTTCAACACCTACCGACTATCTTCCTGATCCTACAGACTATCCCTGTTTGATTGGATGTTCTCTTCTACATTCAATCATCCAAGGTACAAGGTCCTATTTCATTGTATATCGATTTATCTGAGACATCTGTGCATAACATAATTCAATGCTAAGTATCCCAATCAAAGGCCCAATGCCCTTCTGGGCTTCAAATCTTACCTAGATTTCTGTTTTCATACTTATATTTCACCTATATATTCTTAAAAATGTCACAGGTTCCCAATACCATTATTAATTGAGCGGAATGATTCCTAACCCAAATCAAACATGTTATTAACCTTAACCATACACTGATCCCTCAATCTAACTTTTCAGAAGAGCAGGGACAGAGTTGGTCTCAAAATACAGGCATGTAGGGGATTCTCCACCTGCTGAGAACCTAAAAGGCCCATGCAGAAATGATCCATGGAGAAGATGTAGGCAGCTATGAAGGACCTGAGAGAGCAAAAGACATCTTCCATGGTGAATAACCTGGTCAGGATAAAGGGTTGTGTCTGAATGAGCCTCTCTTTTTTTCATATAGATAAGATGGACCAAAACAGGCCTATGTGGAGAGCTGTCCCTAGGTGCCTATGGTTGATATACCATTATAACCTGTGAAAGTATCACAGGAAGTAGGGGCAGCCTCCATATCATGGGACCTTTGGAAGCAACTGTGAAGGCAAAGAGGTTGTCAAGATAGTGACCTCATTCAGTTCCTGAAGGAAGTGACCTCATCACACTTCTTTGGTGATGGAACTGTCTGAACTTGGTATCCAGGAAGCCAGGCACTCAGAGCCAGTCACAGTCCGAGTCCCAGGGGTCTCAATTTTTTTGATTTACCAAGGAGAGAGTCAGAGTTTCTTGGTAACTACTGATGTGTGGATGGCCAAATGCCAGGAAAGCTCTGAAGAGGGGCCTTTTCTGAGAAAGCAGGTAGTGGCTCACCACTGGCTCCTGACAACTTCACAGAGTTGGACAAGGAGACCAGATCTGAGAAAGGACAGGCCATTTCAGTGGAAAATAGTATGACCCACCAGTCATAGGACACTCTGGATAGTCACAGTCCTACTTGGGGGAAGGAGGTGCCTTTGTATGTGTGTGTGTGTTTGTGGTTTTGTCTAATGTTCTGAGAATAGGTAGTAGCGGCGGTTTGTTTGGTTTCGAGTGAACTGTTTCTAGTAAGTCATTTGACAAGGCGAGTGTTTCTATGTCTCTGAATCCCACTGTGTCCGTGGTGGTAGACAGTTGAAAAGAGAATGGATCAATGGATTTGTGTTGTCTAGTAGAACGCATCCCAGCATGTATCCTGCCAAATTTATTAATGGTCTGAGGCTTTCCTTATCGATGGGCAACACCTGCTATCTTTCTAAGTTCCTGTTTTCTTCCTGAATTCTGGCCAATATCCAGAATAGGCTCATGGTTTTCTCTCCAAGATATGTACCACCTAAAAGCTCTGTGACATGGCCATGTACTGGATAGCTGAAGGGAATGGAGAGCATCTCAGAATACTCAGATATCAGAGTGACCATTTAAGTCTCATTGGAGAAACCCTGCTTTGGGCCTTTTGCTTACCTATTGTTCTGTTGACCTGAATGTCAGCAAGGTCTTTGCCTCAGGCCATCTCTTTTTGAAACCTGAAGAAAACAGTTTTCAAATGGAAATGAATGGACATCCCCTGTGGCTCTTTTCTTAATTTCTTTGGAAGGAGATGTGTCTGATTCAGCCTTTTGGCCCTTTGTGAGTCTGTGGCTTAGATTATCAGCACCTAATGGATCTAAAGAATGATCCCATGTGTGCATTCAAACCAAACTGGCCAAAAGAGCAGTCATTATGGATAAAGTCTCTCACCTTCCAGTGTAAGGTTCCTGACCTCCATCAAGTGAGAATAGGGATCCTTTGGGTCAATTGAGTTCTTAAAAGCCCTGCAGAGGCTAGCCCATAGGTGCTTGGGTTTTCTGATTACTCCAATTCACATAAAGAATCTAAACCCCACAGTCAGTAGGCCTCAAATTGGTGAACCGAAGTAGTATTAATGGCAGGCCTATTTGACCACTCCTGGTTCACAGGAAGGTTGTACATGCCACCCTGACTTTAGGCAAACCAGAGGCAAGGGAGCTTATTTTGGACACTGTCTTGGGCTGCACCCCTCATGGAAACCTTTAGCCAGAGGATATGATGAGTGTCTATATGGAAGAATATGAGGGCCATGTGGGAGTGTTTTGGTTTTAATTGTGGTCATTTGTGTGGCAGTTGGAAGAGATTACTTGTAAGATTCCAGCAGACGTCGGAGGAAGAGACTACCAAGAGACTGGCTCATGCAACAGCAATGGGGATTTATTGAGGATCCAATTCAGTTCGCTGGGGCTCTGTGCTCACTCAACAAGCAACAGCGGCCCAGATCCCCGAGAAGAGGTTAAGCAGTGCTTCAGTACACTTTTTGGGTAGGCAGAGGCTTTATATATATCAGAGGAAATCATCTTGATCAGCCGGAAAATCGAACAACAACTCTCCAACTTGATTAGCACATTCATTGGTGGAATCAGGTCGGGCGGGGGTGATAGGTCGATCCTAAGGAGGGGGGTACATTCAAACTGATTGGTTTGGGCCCTGATATGCTTAGGTGCCAAGATGCACAGGGTCCTAGATTATTAAACAACTGGATGGTCAGGGGGAATATTTAATGGGCAGTGAAAGGATTGTCCTAACAGCTACAGGAATTTCAGGTTTTAGGTTTAGCATGGGAACTTAACAATACCTGGTCCTTTACATTTTAACTCAGGCTTTGCAGCTTAGAAACTTTACAACACCCGCTATTTTACACTTTAACTTCAATTTCTTTTACCCTAACAGACTGGGTCCACCTGGGTGTGAACTCTGGTGTGATTCCCCTTAGACACTGAGTTCTGGAACTGAACTCAGAGAAGAGGTGTCATGAATTGTGTTGGGATTATAAGAGGCCACACATGAGAGTTGCCCTTGGAAACTGAGATCTAGGCCGAGGGTGGCTTTCCACAGAGCATTGGAAATTTCAGCCAGGATATCACATGATTTTATTCTGAATGACTTGGCAGCCATAGTTGAGAGTCAAAACACACATGAAACTCACACTGTAGACCTCAATGGGCCTGGTTTCATGTGACCTTTTGGCCACTCTTTGAGAAGCCTTGTCTGTGAGAGTTCTATAGAGATTTCATTGAAATCAGCTTTCTCAAAATTTAAAGGTTCCTGAATGAATTGAAACCCACAGTGCCTCCAACTTCATCCTTGAAAAATGGCTAGATAAATACCATGAAATTTTTGAAATTCCCAGGACCAGGTACCACTGGAGAAAGTTTGGATGTCCGGTTTCTGATCATGAGTATAACAGACAGTGCCTTGATTCACTGGGTTTCATGCAAATGGTGTAGAACAGAGATGCCAGTAAGTTGGAGCCTTCTGAGTAGTGGGCCTAGAGCAGTGGAGGGCAGGTGTGTGATAAAACATCTGTGGTGGGGCCATGGGGATCTTCCATTGTCTTCCAAATGGCTTGTGACTGACATGATGCAGCCATCAGACCCTTATATGTAAAGGCATCTTGTTATTTGGAGAGGTTTCAGGGCAATGTTCAGAATCAGGATGTTATGTTCAAGGGAAAAGCTATGTGGGATAGAAGCATGGTTGGTGCATTCTCTTGCAGACCCTTACCCACCACAGGTGACAGAACTCCCTCCAGCACTGTACCAGGTGAACTACTTGTATTTCGTGAAGCAAATAACAAACTCCCAGTGCAGCAGAAAGAAATACCACGAAAAGTGGAGGATGACCAAATGGCTTCACAGTCCACACAGAGAGAAACTTAGCCCCCAGTGGACACTGTTAACCTACATAGAGAGAAATCAGCACTGCTGCCTCATGTTCAGTGGAAAATAAGAAACTATGTCCTCCAGGTCACATACATGCACACCCAGCTTTGATGGTCTCACTACAAAGGAAGCTCCTGACAAATACTTATATTTCAACTGCGCAACCTCAGAGGCAGTTTCTCAAGAAGTCTTTAGGCCAGCAGAGCTCCATGTTTGTTGAGTGTTTACCCTGTCCCTTACTTTTGGAAACTCCTCTACCACCTCCAAGGTTGTGAACTCCTGAGCGTATTCCATTCCAGATATGTATTCACAGAATTTTTAACTCTTCTCCTCTAATTGTGTCTTACTTCAGGCGAGGGTAATGTCAAGGCATTTTTCTGTATGAGAGTGCAAAAATTTGTGTGCAGCATTTATTTGAAATACTGAATCCCTGACATTAACCCATATCCTAATAGACTCTGACTACTAATCCTAATATGATGGAGAAAAATAACTCAAACAAAATAGAAATACAAGCATTTCATAGGAGGCATGGTGTATAGTTGGACTTGCCTTTTGCATTATATAGGGTAGGAGTAATAAATCTAGTCAATTTTTAATTGAAATAGTTTTCCATGTGTTTTTAAAGTTAACAAATATGTAAATTACTGTCTCCCATTCTCTCTAGCTTATTCAGAACATGTGTTTTTATATGCACATATAGAATCCTACCTGGTTATCACACATACAGTCTCATGAGGAGGCTGATTGGCAGATACAAATTGTGAGAAATGACCACTCCTCGTAAACGCTGTTGGAACTGAAAATACAACCCATGGGTGAGCTTCCTATTTGAACAACCTTATACAAAAATCCATGTTCAGTGAAATTAATATTTTTGGATCTGATGATGATATATATTTCACGATAAATTTCGATTGGCATATATATTGCAATTTTTAATGTCTCTCTCTCTGTGTGTGTGTGTATATATATATAAGTATATATATATATATATATATATATATATATATATATATATATATATATATATATATATACATATATATATATACATATATGCACTCTGTCTAGATTTTTCAAAATATGAAACATGTGTCTTATTGTAGACTCCTTAAATTCATTTATATTCATGTATGTGGATTTATAATTAACTTTTCACAAGATTATTCTCAGAAATACTCATCCACCTAAAATACATACTTGTTTCCTAGTACTGAAAACTAACTTCGTTGAATGGTGCATACATATCCTAACATTTCTACAGTAACTGACCCTGTTTAACATCAATTCAAGTAGATTACTATGGGACATGATGTGTATTTTGAAGTTCATTTTTATTCAACACTGGTACATTGCTATTTCTTCAGTTTATGCACATCATAGGATACATATTTCATCCACAAGTTAGCAAATTGATAGGCATTTGTTTCACTTTCAGTCACTTCCTGCTTCAGAACACATGTATTTCTCCATGTTTCTTGACTGATATTTTCATGAGACTTCTTTCCAAACACATTATTTTCGATTTCCGTAATCACTTTTGAAGCAAAACCCACACACCTTTCATGATAACCCATAACCCTAATATTACCATTAGATGTATAACTCGTTGGAATGAATGACTGTATATCAATATTAGATTTCTTATATATTTTCAGATATCAATTCAATCCATTATTTAAAGTGGAACCAGTTATATTATTTATTCACATGATGGTCAATTGATGCATTATCAATATATTCTATGACACAGGGTATACCCTTTTTACCCCCAATACTAATTTATATTTCTTCAAAATAGTGCTCCCAGAAATGGTGGAAGAAATACCCATGTCACCTGATCTACATATACATTTTATCACAGTAATATTCTGGACACATAAAACAAAGGTCACTCCTATGATTGTACCAAAGCCTAAATGGAAAATGAGCATGGATTACTAAATGCACCCATGTCCAGGTTGCCTAATGCTCTCAAATGTCAATCCTATTGGTGACTACATATTTGTTTCTTTCTAACATTATATATCCAAACTCAACCCTGTTGAAAATGTCTAGTCCTATGACTCAGTTTATACTTTGCCTGATTTCCTAATGTCTCTATTAATATCTGCTTTCCTCCATATTTTCCCCAGTTCATCATCGTGACTGACTCTTCACATGTGCTAACATTTACATTCACTCTCAACTGAAACCATATTGCTAAAGAACTTTTGGTCCAGATCCTATACTCACTCTTCTTCCTAAAACTACTATCTCCTGTTCCTACCGAGTATTCCTTTTTGACTTGATGTTCTCTTCTACATTCAATCATTCAAGGTACATGGTCCTATGCCATTGTATATCGATTTATCTGAGACATCTGTTCAGAACGTAATTCAACGCTAAGTATCCCAATCAAGTTCCCATGCCCTTCTCGGCTTCAAATCTTAACTAGATTTCTGTTTTCATACTTATATTTCACCTATATATTCTTGTAAATATCGCGGGTTCCCGATACTGTTATTCAACCCTCAGAATGATTCCTCACCCAAATCGAACCTGTTATTCACCCTAATCATACATTCTTCCCTCAATCTAACTTTACAGAAGAGCAGGGAAGGAGTTGGTATTTCAATACAGGAATGTAGGCGATCTTCCACCTATTGAGAACCTCAAATGTCCTACATAAATGACACCTGGATAAGTTGTAGGCAGCTATGAAAGACCTGAGAGAGCAAAAGTCATCTTCCATGGAAAACAACTTGGTCAGGATGTAGGGATATGTATGAATCAGCCTCTCACTTATTAATGTAGAGAAGATGGACCAAACCAGGCCTGTGTGGAGAGCTGTTCCTGTGTGCCTATGGTTGATATACCATTCTAACTTGTGAAAGTGTCACAGGAAGCAGGGGCAGCCTCCATCTCATGGGACCCTTGGAGTCAACTCTTAGGACAAAGTGGTTGCCAAGGCAGTGAACTCATTCAATTCCTGAAGGAAGTGACTTACGTCACTTCCGTGGTGATCAAACTCTCTGAACTTAGATCCAGTAAGTCAGGCACCCAGAGCCAGTCCAAGTCCCAGTCTTAGTGGTCTCACTTGTTTTGATTTTCCAAGGATAGAGTCAATCTTTCTTGATACCTACCGATGTGGGAATGGCCAAATAACAGGAAAGCTCTCAAGAGGGGCCTTTTCTGAGCAAGCAGGTAGAGGCTCACCCCTGGCTTCTGACAAGTTCACAGAGTTGACCAAGGAGACCTAATCTCATACAGGACAGGCCATCTCAGGGGAACATATTGTGGCCCACCAGTCAGAGGACACTCCGGATAGTCACAGACCCATTTGAGGGAAGGAGGTGCCTTTGTTATGTGGGTGTGGTTTTTTGGTTTGTCTCATATTCTGAGAATATGTAGGAAAGGTGGTTTGTTTGGTTTGTAGTGAACTGTTTTTAATAAGTCATTTGACAAGGCGACTGTTTCTATGTCTGTGTATCGCACTGTGTCCGTGGTTGTAGACATTAGAAAAGAGAATGATTCAATGGATGTGTCCTGTCTGGTAGAAAGCTTCCCAGCATTCATCCTGCCCGATTTATGTATGGACTTTGGCTTGCCTTATCGATGGGCAACACCTGCTAATTTCCTAAGTTGCTGTTTTCTTCCTGAATTCTGGCCACTCTCCAGAAGAGGCTCATGGTTTTGTGTCCAAGATATGAATCACTTCCAAGGTCTGTGACATGGCTATGTTCTGGATAGCTGAAGTGAATGGCGAGAATCTCAGAAAACTCAGATCACTGTGACCAGAAAAGTCTCAGTGGATAAACCCTGCTTTGGGACTTTTGCTTACATATTGTTCTGTTACCCTGAATGTCAGGTAGTTCTTTGCCTCAGGCCACCCCTTTGTGAAACCTGAAGAAAACAGTTTTCAAATGGAAATGAATGGAAATCACCTGTGGCTCTTTGCTTAATTGCTTTGGAAAGGGATGTGTCTGAATCAGCCTCTTAGCTCTGTGTGAGGCTGTTGATTAAATTCTCAGCCCCTTATGGATCTAAAGAAAGATCCCATGTGTGCATCCAAAACCAAAATGGCCGAAAGTACAGTCATTGCAGATGAAGTCTTTCGCCTTCCTCTGTAAGGTTCCTGACCTCTATAAAGTGAGAATAGGGAAGATAGACCAAGCCAATTGATGTCTCCTTTTGGAAAAATTGTACCACCAATGAGAGCATCAGCAAAATTACCCCAACACTACCACAAGTCGCTGCACCAACAGATAGTTCACAATGCATACATGTTAGTTCACAATGCATACAAGTGATATATATTCCAGGCAAGTTCTGCAAGCAGTTCAGTGATGGCTATTGCAGAAGCTGTAGATTGGTTTTATCTTTGTCTTCACCAGCACTGGGTTGAAGATTGGAATTCTGGCAATAATGGCTAAAGAAAAAATTACTTACCATTCCAGAAGGCACTAAAAAACCCAATTATCTTAACAATTTACATTATCTTGAAGAGAATTATTAAATATAATGAAAAGGAAAGGTGAAAGTCAACAAACAGTTCTGCTAAACTCCTTTTTTTGTTCACATATTAAAACAATCCTCAACAGTTGTTTACCCAATTTAAATTAAACTATTTAAATCACGTGAATAAAAAAAAATTGGATCCATTTTTTCATGAGCGCACATCATATATGATATATGGATATATGTACATTCAAACATAAAACACAAAACACAAGTGTGCACAAATAATATAATATATACAACACATAACATAATAGTAAAGGCCTTATAACTTTTTACAGGTGAAATCACCATTGGAATGTCTAAAAACTCTATAGTCAAAAAATAGAACTGATCAGCAAAACATTAACCTAGGTCTGTATGAGCTCAAAAAAAAAAAAAAAATAGAAAATAGAACTTCATGATGTGGGAAAGGGCAATAATAAAATAGATATTGAATAAAGCATCCTGGTTCTGTCGCAGATGTAAGGATAGCCAAACTGGAGTTTTGGATATCAGCTGTTATGAATTTGAGCCAAATCATCTTCTTTTTGGTCTATAGAAATCACTTTAGTTAATTTCTCTGGAATCCATATTACCTGCTGTTCTTCCTGTGGAAACACACAAACAGACCCCTGACTAAAGACAATCACTGGGTCAGGACTTTAGTTAATCTCTCCAAAATCCAAATCAGCTGCTGTTCTTCCTGTGGAAACACACAAACAGACGCCCGACTCCAGACAATTACTGGGTCAACACTTTTCCATTGTCCTATTAGAATATCCTTCCAAAGGACCTTGGGCTTATGCACATTTTTTGGAAACATATGCCTTTCCACAGCACTAAGTCCTGATGAATCCAAGTTTAAAAAGTTTAGAGTAAAAAGCGTTAATTTAAGTTTATCTTTGGGGAATATATACCCCTTCTCAATTCCGTCTTTGTGCTTTAATAAGTACATTTTTATTGTTTGATGTGCTCTTTCAACTATGCCTTGTCCCTGTGGATTGTATGGGATTCCTGTTATATGAGTAATGCCAAATGATGAGCAAAATTATTTAAAAGAGTTAGAAGTGTAACCGGGGGCATTATCTGTTTTTAACTGTTTTGGAATGCCCACAGTGGCAAAATTTTGTAAGCAATGAGCTATAACATCTTTAGTTTTTTTCTCCAGCATGAAGGGAGCCCATTAAAAATCCAGAACAAATATCAACTGTAACATGCAAATATTTTAATTTTCCAAATTCTGGCAAGTGTGTGACGTCCATCTGCCAAATATGGTTAGGTATCAATCCTCTAGAATTGACTCCAAGATTAACTTGTGGTAAAAAGGTCACACAATTTTGACATTGTTTTATAATTTGTCTAGATGTTCCTTAGTTTTTTTGAAATGCTTTTGTAAAGTATAAGCATTGACATGGAACTTTTTAAGAAAATTTATTGCTTCTTCTAGTGTAAAGAAAATATGTATGTATGTCAATTGTAGTTTTATCTGCTAAATCATTGCCCAAACTAAGGGCTTTAGGCAATCCTGTATGTGCCCTGATATGTCCTATAAAGAATGGATCTTTTCTGTCCCAGATTAGACTTTGTATAGTGGAAAGCAAAGAGAAAACAGTAGAGAAAGGGGAAATCCTACCAGCATCTTCAAGGGATACTATAGCATTAACTATATACTGACTATCGGAAAATAAATTAAATACAGAATCTTTAAAAATCACAAAAGCTTGTAATACTGTACTAAGCTCTGCCTTGTGAGCTGATTGTTTTGGTACTAAAAATATAAAAGTTGGATCAGGTGTAACTATTGCTGTTGTACCATTATTTAACCCATCGGTGAATATATTTGGAGCATTCATGATAGGTGTTTTCTTGTCATTTTTGGAAAAATTACAGGATGCAATGACCAAAAAGACAATAAAAGATAAGATGGTAAGTGGTTATCAAATGAAACATTAGATTTACACACGATTATTGCCCAAGTATTTAACTAATTAGCTAATTCATCAATTTGATTCATAGTATATGGAGTAATAATTTTATTGGGTGAAATTCCACACACACTCTTTTTGCTGCTTTTATTCCTATGAGTATTAATTCTCCCTCAGCCTCAGGATAGCAAGTAATAATAGTGTTAGAAGAATAAGATAAATGTATCCATAATAATGGACCTTCTTCCCAAAATACTCCTGTAGAAATATTTTTTTTGTTGTTAGTACAATAAATAATAAATGCAAAATTATATCAACTCTATCCAAAAGCATATTTCCCATATATGTTTCAATGATTTTTATTGCTTTTCTTGCTTCAGGCGTTAACATTCTGAGTGAATTTGGATCTCATGGTCCTTTTAGGATATCAAATAAAGGTCCCAACTCTCCTGTTGGTATACCTAGATGAGGCCTTATCCAATTTAAGTCTCCTAATAACTCTTGAAAGTCATTAATTGATTTGAGTTGATCTACTCGTATTTGAATTTTTGGTTGACTGACCATGGTTGAGGATAATAGAGCTACTAAATAATTAATTGGAAAATTTAATTGTATTTTACCTATTGCTATCTCTAGGTTATAATTTTTTAATACGTTTGTAAGTGTGGCATACCATTCTAGCAATGGGTTTTTAACTTTGTGTGCTAATAATACATCATCCATATAGTGAAAAATTTGTATTTCAGGAATTTGATTTCTAAGTGGCTGGATTACTTTGTTAACATAAATTTGACGCATAGTTGGGCTGTTAGCCATCCCTTGAGGGAGTACTTTCCACTCATATCTCTTGTCAGGACCTTCATGATTCAGTGCAGGTATAGTAAATGCAAAACTTGGAATATCCTCAGGATGAATTGGAATTGAAAATAAAACGATCTTTAATATCTACAACGAAAACATACCAAGTTTTTGGCAAAGCACACAATTGAGGAATCTCTGATTGAGCAGGTCCCATAAAAACCATCCCATTATTAATGGCTCTTAAATCTTGCAATAATCTCCATTTACCAGATTTCTTTTTAAGGACAAAAATGAGAGTATTATGGGGAGACACAGAAGGTTGTATATGTCCTTCCGCTAATTGTTGTTTGACCAGGTCATGGGCTACTTGTATCTTTTCTTTAGTCAGGGCCACTGAGGAACCCATACTGGTCTTTCTGATTTCCAAGTAATATTTATTGTCTCAGTGGCCCTTTCTGAAAATCCAACCCATATCTATCTGTTCCTTGATCTTTTTGTATTGGTGTTGCTATACCTTGTTCTTGCTTTTCTAATCTTTTTCCTTTCCTAAAATCTTGTCTAGCCATAATAGTGGGTGAATTTTGATTGATGTTATTTGTTAATGTCAAACCTAATTGATCTAGGACATCTCATCCTTATAAATTTACGGGAAGATGTTCCAATACATATGGCTGTATAGTTCCTTCACATCCTTCAGGATTCTTCCAATCTAATACCGTTGCACTTTTATGGGGATTAGTCGCCACTCCTAGGCCTCGAAGCGTTTGAGTGGCTTGTTGTAATGGCCAATGTTTTGGCCATTCTTGACGACAGATGATGCTAAGGTCTGCACCTGTATCCAGTAGCCCATTGAATTCATGTCCTTGAATATTTAGTTTTAGCATGGGGCGAGAATATAAATTTAAAGAAAGCATAGCCCAATCTACACCTGTGGAGCCTAATCCTTTGGAACCCCTTTCTACAGCATAACTGTAAAATTTATCATGTGGGCTGGGTATTATTATTAATTGTGCTATTCTATCTCCTGGAGAAATTACTGATATACCCTTTGGAAAACTGGCTATAATTTTTATTTCACCTTCATAATCGGGATCAATTACCCCAGGACTCATCATAAGTCCTTTTAGAGTAGAAGAGCTGCATCCCAATAATAAGCCTACTGTTCTTTTGGGAAGAGGTCGTTTCACCCCTGTGGGAATGATTTGAACTCCCATCTCTGGAGTTAGTATTGATCTGGCGGAGGCACAGATGTCCAACCCTGCGCTCCCTCTGGTTTGTCTGATGAGGGATCTGATGAACAATGTGTCGTGGGCACTACACTGATGGGGTTGCTGGTTTCCTCCAGTGCTCCATATATTTGCGGTTTCGGGCCCCAGAGCATTGGGCCCCCCTGTCCATTTTTTGGCAATGGAGCCGGATGCCTTTCTTCATGATATCGTGGATAAACACCTGGTGCTTGTTTGTTTTTTGATAATGAAGTACCCTCTATGGTGGTTTGAGAATGGTATTCATTAGCCCAATGTCTCCCTCTACGTCATTGTGGCCAAATACCCGGTATTCTAGTCCTTTGATACCTAGTTTTGTTAAACCCTCCTCCTATGGGGCAATTCCTTTTAAAAAGTCCTGTTTGTTCACAATTGTAGCATGTTCTTGGCCTGTCTTCTAAAGCCTGTTTTACTAAAGCTGCCACAATTTGCCCTTTTTCATTAATGTCTCTGGCATCTAAAGCCTGTTTTATTGCAGCTGCCACGACTTGCTCTTGTTCATTAATGTCTCTACCAAATTTAATAAATGTGTTTAAATCTTCATGTTTCCATGGTCTAATGATACCTCTGCAGCAATGATTCGCTTGGTCATAAGCCAGTTGTTTTAATAATGGCATTGCTTGTTCTGTATTTCCAAAAACTCTGTAGCTGTTTCAATAAGCCTATCTACAAATCCAGCGTAAGATTCATTAGCTCCTTGTATTACCTTAGATAATTGACCTTGTAAACCTTCATGTCCTTGTAAAGTCTTCCATGCCCTAACTGCCTCTACAGCAATTTGTGCGTATATGCCAGGATCATATGGAATTTGTTGTTGCTGATCCTCATAAGGTCTCTTTTCTAACAACAAATCTAGATTTCTCTGAGGATAACCAGCTGCTGCATTTCGCCTAGACATCTCTTTGCAAAATTCCTCACTGGCAACCTTTCATAATAGGTATTGACGTCCATTTAGCACAGCTTTACACATATTAGCCCAGTCTGATGGCGTCATGTTCAAGGTGTTAATGGATTCGACCAAGCTTACAATGAAGTGTGCTTGAGGACCATATGTTGTTACAGCCTCTTTTAGCTGCTTCACTATTTTGAAATTTAAAGCATGGTGAATTCGCTGCCCTCCTACCTCAAATACAGGGCATGTTAATACTTGAGATCCTGTCTCAGGATCCGAACTATCAACTGTTGGGGTTGGGGGCCTCCCAGCACATGGAGGTGGCCTTGTTAGTTGGACATTTACATCCTCTGGTGACAGAAAGGTGTTAGTAGCAGTCTCCTTTTTTAACTTTGCCCCTGATTGCTTTTTATGCTCTAAACTTGGTTCCTCTATCTTTGTCTGAACTTAAGGCTTTGGACTAAGCAAACCAGATATGAACGTCCACAATGGCAATGTGCCAACTGGCATAGTCCCTCGGCTGCTCTTTTCTAATCCTTTTAAATCTTCACCATGATGGTTCCATTGTGATATATTTAATGACTCCTCCTTCAAAAGCCATGGGCTACATTTTTGTATTGTATCAACAAATGCCCTGACTCTCCTTGATATTTCTGAGATGCCTCCTTTCTCTAACAATTTATTTAACACTCTTTCAGTTTGTTTTTTTACTAATTTCTGATCCCGTATTTCTATTATAATACAACCCAACAAGATGACGCCAAACAAAACTGAGACAGAATGAATTAAAAAGGGAACAACAAAAAGTCATTATAGCCTTTCTATCCTCCTGACATGTGCATCCGTCCTTTATACCTATCTGTTCCTCAGACGTAAATAGTTTTTTCTCAGATGTGAGTGGTTTTTCTTCCATCCCACTCATCTCCAGGAACAGGCAACTTAAAACAAAAGTGAAGCAAAACAAAGGAGTCATCTTAAAATGGCTACCCATCCTTTCACCTTGCCCACAGGGGCAAGCAGTTTACCTTATCACTTACCCTCAGTCGTTCCCCATGTGAGCCACAAAATGCTGCAGTCTGGCTGGGCATGATTCAGGAGCCACTTGTCAAAAAAAAAAAAAAAAAACTAACTTTATTTTTAGAACCACACACGGCAAACAAAACAACTCCTCAGGAAAAACCCTCAGAGCCCAACTGCCACTACTGGCTTCCTTGTAAAGTCTCTCTCACACACACAAGCCTCTCCACCTGCCACAATCCTACTGCTCTTGAGGCCGATTGGCTGGGTGGAGCCAAAAAAGTTCCCCAAGGAGCAGCTCCATGGTCTGAAAGGGCAGGGAAACAGCCCAATGAGCATCACCACAGAGGAGCCAATCAGCTAGATGATGCTGAGGTCGCTGTGAGCCAATAATCAGCCGGCAGCTGGAAATTTGCTGGCAGCTGGAAGTTTGCTGGGGCCCCTTCAGCTGTGGCTCTCAACAAATTCCTGTCTCATTTCTCTGTAGCCTATTCAGCACATGTATTTTTATATGCACATATAGTATCCTATCTGTTATCACATGTACATTTTTGTGAGGTGGCTGACTTGGCAGATACAAATTATGAGAAGAGATCACTCCTCCTAAACATTGTTGGAACTGAAAATTCAAAATATGGGTGAGCTTCCTAGTAGAATAACATTATACATAAATCCATTTTCAAGTGAAATAAATATTTTTGCATCTGTGGATGACATATATATTTCATGATGAATTTTGATTGGAATACACACTCTACAAATTTTTCAAAATATGAAATATATGAGTCTTATTATACACTCCTTAAAATCATTCATATTCATGTATGTGGATTTATGATCAACTTTTCACAAGATAATTCTCAGAAATATTCATCAACCTGAAATACATATTTGTTACCTAGTACTGAAAGATAACTTCAGTGGATGGTGCATACAAATCCTAATATTTCTACAGTAATACCCAGTTTAATATCAATGCAAGTAGTTTCCTATGGGACATGATGTGTATTTTCCGGTTCATTTTTATTCAACAGTGGTACATTACTATTTTCTCAGTTTATGCACATCATAGGATATATATTTCATCCACAAGTTCACAAATTTATAGGCATTTGTTTCAATTTCAATCACTTCCTGCTTCAGAACACATATATTCCTCCAGATTTTTTGACTGGTCTTTTCATGAGACTTCTTTTCAAACACATTATTTTCGATTTCCATAATCACTTTTGAAGCAAAACTCACACATTCTTCTTGATAAACCATAACCCTAATATTACCGTTAGATTTATGACTGGTTATAATGAATGTATGTATATCAATTTAAGATTTCCTTTACATTTTCAGATATTAATTAAATCAATTATTTAAAGTTGGAACCAGTTACATTATTTGTTCACAGTATGGTCTATTCATGCATTATTTCTATATTCATAGACACATGGTACACCTCTTTGTTCCTCCAATACGAATTTATACATCTTCAAAATATTGCTCCCACTAATGGTGGAAGAAATACTCATGTCACCTAATCTACATATACATTTTATCACAGTAACATTCTGGACACAGAAAACAAAGGTCACTCTTATGATTGTACCAAAGCCTAAAAGGAAAGTGAGCATGCATTACTAAAAACATCCATGTCCAGGTTGCCTAATGCTCTCAAATGTAAATCCTATTGTTGACTATATATTTGTTTCTTCCTAAGATTATATATTCAATCTCAAGCCTGTTGAAAATATCTCATCCTATCCCTCACTTTAAACTTTGCCTGATTTCTTAAAGTCTCTATTGACATCTGCTTTCCTACATATTTTCCCCAGTTCTCATTGTGACTGACTCTTCACATGTGCTGATATTTACATTCACTCTCTACTTGAAAACCTATTGCTAGAGAACTTTTTGTCCAAATCCTATACTCACTCTTGTTTCTAAACCTAGCAACTATCTTCCTAATCCTACGGACTTTCTTTTTTTAATTGGATGTTCTCTTCAACATTCAATCATCCAAGGTACAAGGTCCTATGCCATTGAATATCGATTTATCTGAGACATCTGGGCAGGACATAACTCAAAGCTAAGTAACCCACTCAAGGGCCCAATGCCCTTCTGGGCTTCAAATTGTACCTAGATTTCTGTTTTCATACTTGTATTTCACCTATATATTCTTGTAAATATCCCAGTCTCCCAATACCATTATTCATCCTTCAGAATGATTCCTAACCAAAATCGAATATGTTATTAACCCTAACCATAGACTTTTCCCTCAATCTAACTTTACACGTGAGCTGGGAGAGTGTGATCAGGAAAGTCTCAGTGGAGAAACCCTGCTTTGGGCCATTTGCTTACCTATTGTTCTGTTGCCCAGAATATCAGGAAGTTCTTTGCCTCAGGTCACCCCTTTGTGAAGCCTGAAGAAAGCTGTTTTCAAACGGAAATGAATGAGCATCACTTGTGGCTCTTTGGGTCAAATGAGTTCTTCAAGCCATGAAGAGGTGCTTGGGTTTTCTCATGACGCCAAATCACATAAAGAATCTATACCTATCAGTCAGTAGTAGTCAGTCAATATTGCTCCTAAAAATGGTGGAGAAATACTCATGTCAAATGATCTACATATATATATATATATATATATATTTAATCACAGAAATATTCTGGGCACAGAATTCAAACTTCACATTTATGATTGTACCAAAGCCTAAATGGAAAGTGAACATGGATTACTAAAAATATCATGTCCAGGTTGCCTAATGCTCTCAAATGTAAATCCTATTGGTGACTACATATTTGTTTCTTCCTAAGATAATATATTCAACCTCAACCCTGTTGAAAATGTCTAATCCTATCACTCACTATATACTTTGCCTGATTACCTAATGTCTCTATTTATATCTGCTTTCCTACATATTTTCCCAATTTCATCATTGTGACTGACTCTTCACATTTGCTGACATTTAAATTCATTCTCTAACCGAAAACCTATTGCTAAAGAACTTTTGTTGCAAATTCTACATGCACTCTCCTTCCTAATCCTAACTACTATCTTTCCAATCCTACTGACTATCCCTTTTTGACTGGATGTTCTTTTCTACATTCAATCATCCAAGGTACAAGGTCATATGCCATTGTATATCGATTTATCTGAGACATCTGTTCAGAAGTTAATTCAATGCTAAGTATCCCAAGCAAGGGCCCAATGCCCTTCTGGGCTTCAAATCATACTTAGATTTCTGTTTTCATGCATACATTTCACCTCTATATTGTTATAAATATCGCAGGTTCCCAATACCATTATTCACCCAGCAAAATGATTCCTAACCCAAATCGAACCTGTTATTAACCCTAAACATACAGTATTCCCTCAATCTTACTTTACAGAAAAGCAGGGAAAGAGTTGGTCTTATAATACTGGAATGTAATGGATCTTCCACCTGGTGATAACCTCAAATGTCCATGGCGAAATGATCCCTGGAGAATATGTAGGCAGCTATGAAGGACCTGAGAGAGCAAAAGGCATCTTCCATGGCAAACGGCTTGGTCAGGATAAAGGGTTGTGTCTGAATCAGCTTCTATTCTTAAAGCAGAGAACATGAGCCAACCCAGGCCTGTGTGTAGATCTGTTCCTGGGAGATTATGGTTGATATACAATTCAAACTTGTTAAAGTGTCACAGGAATTAGGGCCAGCCTCCATCTCATGGGAACCTTGGAAGCAACGTTTGGACAAAGTGGTTGCCAAGACAGTGACCTCATTCAGTTCCTGAAGGAGGAACTAAAAACAGTTCCATCACACTTCAGTGGAGATGGAACTCTCTGAACTTGGGATCCATGAAGACAGGCACCCAGAGCCAGTCCCTGTCCCAGCCCCAGTGGGCTCACTTGTTCGGTTTTACCAAGGACAGGGTCAGTCTTTCTTGGTACCTACCTATGTGAGGATAGCCAAAGGCCAGGAGAGCTCTGAAGAGGGACCGTTTCTGAGAAAGCAAGTAGAGGCTCACCGCTGGCTCCTGACAACTTCACGGAGTTGGCCAAGGAGACCAGATCTAAGACAGGACAGGCCATTTCGGGGGAACATTATTGGCCCACAAGTCAGAGGACACTCTGGATAGTCACAGACCTACCTGGGCGAAGGAGGTGCCTTTTTTTTTGTGGTTATGAGTTTGTGGTCTTGTGTCATGTTCTTAGAATAGGTAGAAAAGTAGGTTTGTTTAGTTTGGAGTGGACTGTTTCTAGTAAGTCGTTTGACAAGGCGAGTGTTTCTATGTCTGTGTATCACATTGTGTCCGGGGTTGTAGACATTAAAAAAAATGCATCAATGGATGTGTCCTATCTAGTAGAAAGCTTCACAGCATTTATCCAGCCAAATTGATGAATGGACTGTAGCTTGCCTTATGGATGGGCAACACCTACTATCTTTCTAAGTTCCTGTTTTCTTCCTGAATTCTGGCCACTCTCCAGAATAAGCCCATGGTTTTGTGTCCAAGATATGTACCCCCTCCAAACTCTGTAACATGGCCATGAACTGGATAGCTGAAGTGAATGGCGAGCATCTCAGAAAACTCAGATATCAGTGTGACCAGGAAAGTCTCAGTGGAGAAACCCTGCTTTGGGCCTTTTGCTTACCTATTGTTCTGTTGCACTGAATGTCAGGAAGGTCTTTGACTCAGGCCATCCCTTTGTGAAGCCTGAAGAAAACAGTTTTCAAATGGAAATGAATGGGTATACCTGTGGCTCTTTGCTTAATTGCTTTGGAAAGGGATTGTCTGAATCAGCCCCTTGGCCCTGAGTGAGGCTGTGGCTTAGATTCTCAACACCTGATGGATTTAAAGAAATTTCCCATGTGTGCATCCCAAACCGAAATGGCCAAAAGAGCAGTCTTTGGGATGAAGTCTGTCGCCTTCCTCTGTAAGGGTCCTGACCTCCATCAAGTGAGAATAGGGATTCTTTGAGTGAAATGAATTTTTCCAACTTACAGAGGCTAGGCTATAGGTGCTTGGGTTTTCCATGACTCCAATTCAAATAAAGATTCTAAACCCCACGGTCAGTTGGCCTCAAATTGGAGAAGTGGACCTGAATTAATGACAGGAGTATTTGATTACTCCAGGTTCACAGCAAGTGTCCAGGCCACCCTGACTTTAGGCAAATGAGAGGAAAGGGAACATATTTTGGACACTGTCTTGGTCTGCGCACCTCATGGAAACCTCCAGCCAGTGGTTATGATGAGTGTCTATATAAAAGAAGATGAGGGCCATATGGGAGTGTTTTGGTTTTAACTGTGATCATTTGTGTGGTGGTTGGAAGAGATGACTTTGTCCACCTGGGCTTGAACTCTGGTATGATTCCCCTTAGAGACTGAGTTTTAGAACTGACCTCAGAGAAGTATTGCAATAAATAGTGTTGCAATTTTAGGAGGCCATGCATGAGAATCGCCCTTGGAAAATGAGATCTATTCCCAGGATGGCTTTCCACAGAGCTTGGGAAATCTAAGCCACGATATCCCAATATTTTATTCTTAAAGACTTTGCAGCCATAGTTGAGATTCCAAACACTCATGGACCTCACATTTTAGACCTCAATGGTCCTGGATTCATGTGACCTTTTGGCCACTCTTTGGAAAGGCTTGCCTGTGAGAGTTCTCCAGAGCTTTCATTTAAATGAGCTTCCTCACCATTTAATGGTTCCTGAATGAATTGAAACCCACAGTGCCTCAAACTTCATCTTTGAAAAATGGTGATATAAATACCATGAAACTTTTGAAATTCCCATGACCAGGTGGCACTGGAGAACCTGTGGATGTCCGGTTGCTGATCATGAGTGTACCAGACAGGGCCTTGATTGACTGGGTTTCGTGATAATGGTGTAGAACAGAGATGCCAATAAGTTGGAGCCTGCTGAGTAGTGAGTGTAGAGCAGTGGACTGTAGGTGTGTGAATAAATATTTTTGGTAGGACCACCTGGATCTGCCATTGACTTCCAAAGACATGTGACTTGCATGGTGCAGGCAGCAGATCCTTATATGTAAAGGCATCTTGTTATATGGAGAGGTTTCAGGGCAATGTTCAGAATCAGGTTGCTATAGTCAAGGGGAAAACTATTTGGAATAGA